>NC_056728.1:1472376829-1472649329 GCF_019279795.1 Protopterus annectens | reverse complement strand
AAGAGCCGTGAATCCTTCAAATACGCGAAAAAGGGCATCTAGCAAGGGATTGTAGGCAAAACAAGAAGGTAATTACAGAAGATAAAGGGGATGAGGACTGACTATATGATAGTGAGGATACATCATATGAAAGTCAGGAATCACCAGTAACAACTAGAATAGAAAAGACAAATGCCAATGTAGTAGAAGGAGTAGAGGAAGTACAAATTGACTTAGACGAAAATGGAAATGAAATTTTAGATTTAGCATTGTTGAGCCTGGAGCTCTACCTAGCAGATACAAAACCAGAAGTGACACTTCTGGTGGAGGGAAGGGAAGTCAAATTCCTGTGTGACTCAGGAGCGTCACGGACTTTGATACACCCCCCCCAAGTTACCAGAACATTCCGAATCACCTGATTATATATTAGTAAAAGCAGCAAATGGACAGCTATACAGGGAGCCACTCTCCCATGATATAGCAATAACTGACCCTCTTTCAGGTAGGACCCAGAGAAGTAAAATAGTTGTTTCTTCAAAGTGTCCAGTAAACCTATTGGGCAGGGATCTTATGCAGATATTTGGCATAGCAGTAGTTCCAACTGTACAAGGTATGGAGGCACAGAGACAAATGGATACCTTTGTAGTGCGATCGGAGGGTGAAACCTTTTATTGGTACAGCCAGGACCTAGTCACGACTGGTCCAGGGGCAGTGACCGAGGAGCGGATGAACAAAGCCATCAGTAAAGCCCCCTCCCTTGACACTGATCAACAGCATTTGTTACACTGTACTCTATATTACTCTACCACACCAGGACCTGATAGAGAGTATGAGCAAGAACTGTTTAGAAATCGTGCAACTAGATTGGTTTTGTGTACTTTGTACTGGGATACTGAGGGGAACAGTGTAGTTAGCTGTTCATTACCTCAAGAATTCCTTGCATTGTATAGATCAAATCAGTTGCCACATGTCAGCCTGCCAAAGAACAAAAGTGTTAAATGGGCAGACTCAGGAGAAAAAGTAACAAGATGGGAGAAACAGACTGATTTAGAACTGTCAGAACAAGGGATACAAAAACAAAAACTGAATTGGTTGACACAGACACATCCAGCTGTACACTTGCAATCTAGCGAGGACAGCTGATTAGCATTTTTATTAGAAGAAGAAAAGGCCTTGTGTGAAATTCCAACAACTCTGTGGTCAACAGGCAAGTCAGATGTAGGACTTATTCGAACAGCAGGACCAGTAACAATTACCCCAAAGTCAGCTTTTAGACCACAGAAAAGACAATACCCTTTGAGAAAGGATGCAGAAATAGGAATTAAGCCTATAATAGCAGCATTACTCAAAGAAGGAGTACTGGTAGAATCTCCTGATTCACCATGTAATACACCCCTATTTCCTGTTAAAAAAGCAAACGGGGAATGGCGGATGGTACAAGATTTACAAGCTGTAAATAATGCAGTAATACCTAGAGCACCTACAGTGCCAGACCCACATACCTTGTTAAATGATTTAGAACCGCAACTGAAGTATTTCTCTGTGGTAGATATTAGCAATGCTTTCTTTTCAATACCTATACATCCTGATAGTCAATATTGGTTTGCATTTACATTTCAGGGTAAAAGGTATACATATACTCGACTACCACAGGGATATTGTGAGAGCCCAACAATTTTTTCACAAGAAATGGCTAGCAACCTGGCAGGATTTACCCCACCGGGAGGTAGTCAAATTCTACTTTATGTAGATGACATCTTGCTAGCAGCCCCCACCCAGCAGCAGTGCAGGGAGGATACTGTAGCATTATTGAAATTTTTAGCAATACAAGGACACAAAGTAAACAAAAGTAAGTTACAACTTTGGAGAAAACAAGTTAGATACTTGGGATATGTAATATCCAATGAAGGTAGAATACTAGATGAGGAAAGAAAAACAACAATTTTGCAAGCATCCAGACCAACAACCAAGAAAGAAATTATGTCTTTCTTAGGTACAACTAATTTTTGTCGGAGCTGGATACCAAATTATGCTTTGGAATCTGCTCCACTGACTGATTTGATATATAAGACACCAATGGCAGCACAAGATATTTTACAATGGACAACAGAAGCAGAAACGGCTTTCTGCAGGTTGAAGCAGTTGATAGCTTCTTCATTAGTTTTAGGACTTCCAAATTATCACAAACATTTTTTTCAGACCGTAGATTGTAAGCAAGGGTACATGACGTCAGTATTGATGCAACAACATGGGGACAAGCAACGCCCTATAGCTTACTATTCATCACAGTTAGACCCAGTGGCGCGATCTTTGCCTCACTGTGTTCAAGCAGTAGTTGCAGCCGCAATGGCAGTACAGGCTTCGGCCTCAGTGGTGTTATTTCACCCTCTCACATTGAGAGTGCCTCATGCAGTTGCAATAATTTTACTACAAGAGAAAATGGCATACCTTTCTCCTGCTAGACATCTTTCATGTATGACTATACTGCTGAGCCAACCTCATATGACAATTGAACGATGTACGACATTGAATCCATCAACATTACTTCCAACTCCTGCGGAGGGCACACCACACAGCTGCCTGCAGGAAATTGAACAGTTAGCTTTACCTAGACAAGATCTTACAGATATGCCCTTGGATAATGCCGAGGTGACATATTACATGGACGGCTCATGCAGAAGGGGTCCTACAGGGAAGAATCTGGTGGGATATGCAGTAGTTACAGACACTGAAATTTTAGAAGCTCAATCCTTACCACACAACTTATCTGCACAAGCAGCAGAGTTGATAGCTTTGATGAGAGCATGTACTTTAGCAAAAAACAAGTGTGTAAACATATATACTGACAGTCAGTATGCTTTTTCTACAGTACATGTATTTGCACAACAATGGAAAAATAGAGGAACGATTACATCCAGCGGAAAACTTATTAATCATGCGCAATTTATTTTGGAGCTATTAGAATCTATTCAGTTACCTACCAAAGTAGCTATTTGTAAATGTGTAGCTCATACAAAACAACAGGATAAGATTTCAAAAGGTAATGCACGAGCTGATGCAGCTGCAAAGCAAGCAGCCTCAGACTCAGAAACTTTACTTTTAAATGAGGAATTACAACCCTCTGAGATTTTAGATTTAGACATGTTAAAAACAATGCAGACGCTTACTACAAAAGCAGAAAAACAAAAATGGGTAAAACGAGGTGCAATTCTTGAGAATGGACTGTACATTTCCAAAGAAAGAAAACCGATATTGCCGTCTAATTTATTTAGATATGCAGCTTTGTTGAGCCATGGGCAGAGCCATGTCTCAACAGGGGGGATGGTACAGTTAGTAAATCGAATATTCCAAACATACGGATACATAAACTACACAAAAAAATTTTGTGTAGCTTGTCATACAAGCACCATGCCCAAGGAGCATTTAAAACCAAGCAAGGAAGTTTTCCTATACCATCATACCCGTTCCATACTATTTGTATGGATTTCATAGAATTGAATAAATGTGAAGGGAAGAAGTTTTGTTTAGTTATTGTAGACATGTTTTCTAAATGGGTAGAAGCTTTTCTAACCAAAAACCCGGATGCAGCAACAGTGGCAAAAGCCCTGATAAAAGAAGTAATCCCTAGATTTGGCATTCCGGAGAGGATTTATAGTGACAATGGCACACATTTTGTGAATCAGACGATACACCAGCTTGGGAGATTTTTTGGTATCTCCTTAAAGAACCATTATGCCTACCACCCACAGTCAGCAGGACTGGTAGAAAGGTACAATGGTACCCTAAAAAGTAAACTTAGGAAGCTAGTAGAGGAGACCCAAAAGAATTGGATATACTGTCTGCCTTTAGCACTGCTGAGTATGAGAACGGTTCCAAATGTAAAGGGTTTGACTCCCTTTAAAATGGTTTCTGGGAGAGCATGTTATGTGCCTCAGTGGAAAGCTCTCATGCCTGCAGAGCAAGAGGCTGACAGTTCGTTAGCAGAATATATGAAGAAATTGTTAAGGAATAAATCTGTTTTGCAGTTTAACTCTTTTTCAGATAAGGAACAGACCAGACCGGTGGAAGCAGTCTTGGCCCCAGGGTCGTGGGTCTGGCTGAAAGTGACGAAAAGGAAAAACTGGGCGAGTCCAAAGTGGGAAGGTCCGTACCAGTTTTTGTTGGCAATGCCTACTGCAGTTAGAGTGGCCGAGAGGACGTCCTGGGTTCATTTGACGCATTGTAAACCGGTAAAGAATTTTCAACTTGATAAAAACTTTGAGACTGATACACAACCAGACCGAGATGGCCAAAAGCAAAGCGAATAGAAGTTTAGATCAACCCCAGAGATGTTGCATAATCATTTTGTTGTGTGTACATTTATTAACTGTAATTGTGACAATTTTTCTCTTGCTGTGGTTCATCCTACACACAACCACACAAGTGAAAGTGGGAAGGCGTGATGAAACATCTATAGACTGGCATCCAAATTTTAACACATACCTGGCCATGAAACGTGTGTATGCAGAGACTATGAACATTTCAAATTGCTGGGTTTGTACAGCTATACTAACAGCATATGGAGGACTGATAATGTCCGCTGTCCCTTTGGGGATAAATGAGACTTGGGAGAATTTACTTTTCGACACAGGAACTTTGAGATCACAGGACTAAAAAGCTTTATTTTTACCTGTCACACAAAAAGGAGTTTTATGTTTCTACAAAAATGACACCCTCCAGGTGGGCTGGAGCAATTGTAATATAACCATATCTTACCGATGTTATATTAAGAATAGTAATGGCAATACTTTTTGCAATACTAATTATGACTCGTATTTGAACTTATTGAAAACAACTATGAGTGACATTCAAAAAAAAAACCCTGTTTTGTTTAAACAATTGTCAGTTATAGATCAGAAAATGTTTCATGCAGGGCTGATGCGTATTAATACTAAAGTAGAGAACTGTTATTTTATTTGTGGGAAAAAGGCATATAAATGGTTACCTGAGAATTGGTCTGGCAGTTGTTTTTTGGGTTATCTGGTTCCAGCAATAAGATATACTGCAGAATTACCTTTGGGTATGATACGAAACATAAGGGAAATAGCTCGAAAATCTGAAGGTCCAGTTAAGAAACCTGTGAATCCATTTGGGAAGATCGAAGCTGGTTGGAAAGACCATAATTCAGTAAAAGACAAAAGTGAATTGACTCATATGGACTTGGGTGACAGTGTTATATCCTGGGCAGGAATACTACCAGCCTATGGAGCAGTCAAATCGATCTGGGAGCTGAGGAAGTTGTCGAAACTTTTCGAAGTAATGAGTAATGCAACTTTTTCCACCCTAGAATTGGTGACTGATGAACTGAATGCAATGAGAACTGTTGTGCTACAAAATCGGATGGCTCCTGACTTCACCCTAGCGGCGAGAGGTGATACGTGCACGCTTATCAAAGAAGAATGCTGTGCTTTCATCCCTGACAATTGCCACGAGATAAATAATCACCTAGAGGTAATTCAGCAAGTATCAGCCATGACTGAACCAGGCCCAAACCCACTGACGGACTTCTTCCAGAATCTGTTTAGGGGGTGAGGTTCCATCCTAATGAACATTCTAATTGCTATTTGTGTGGGTATACTCCTAATAGGAGCATGTGTTTGCTGTGGAATTCCCTGCATGAAAAGATTAATCAAAGATTTTGTTGATGTATCTGTTACTGAAACTTTCTACCAAGATATTGAAATTGAAAGATTGATTTCAGATGACGCTTTTTCTGAAGTATAGATTAAATGACTCACCTAGCTGAAAATCCTGAGTGGGAAAGGCTAGGAGATGAAATGACACTATGCATACTTCAAAATAGAATAAAAAGTATTAATAGGGGGAAAATGTTAGAAAAATATGTATTTAAATATATGTGAAATGCTAGTTTAAAAGCAAGGTATTTATAATGCATTTTATTCTATTAATCATATAACAGAAGGGATAAAATTCATGTGTAAATGCAAGTAGCTTCTGAAACTGCAGTGTGCTTTGACCCCTGACCCTGGCAGCTGCCAGATCAGCAAGCTTAATGTTATGCTTTTCATAAGTGATTATCTGCTGGGTCAGGAAATTAAAATGTGTAAATCTTTCGCTCCCGCTCCTTCCTGATAAGATAACGTGTCCTTGTAAATAATTAAATCTTCCTTTCCTGATGTAGTAACTTGTCCCTGCAAGATAAAAACACAGCTGGTGGGAAAGTGAAACAGTGAACAAAGAGGTGAATTTAAAGTCTGAATCTGCTATTGTATTCGAACTGATATGAGACCTTTAAGAAGTAACTTTACAGAAAGACATTATGACTGGCCAGCTGGATAGCAAGGCCGTATTGTATCTAAAGGAAAAGTTTTTTTTTAAATGTACTGCATCAGCATTATTAGATGAATAGAATACTGTTAGTAAAAGTGATGTAGATGCCTTGTGACTAACCACGTCAGTAAGGTGGGCATAACTTGAATGTAAACACTATAAAATATTCTGTACTTCCTGCATCATGTCAGACAAAATTCTGTACTTGTATGGTTTTTTGCCTCCTGGTGTACACTAGTAAACTTTTGAATCTGAACCTCCTGTGTATTGAATTCTGATTTTTTATTTAACAGGCAATATGCCCTGGGAGTCACCTCTGTGTATCCGGTTGACAGGAGCAAGTGAAATCACATTACATGTGTGTCAAAGGCCAAGGTAGCATATGGCTAGGCTACTCTAGGCCCTAGGGCCAATAACGTATTATCTACCTATGACACAATGCACACACACATATACTCAGTGCAATACCTGCTATGTGAGGTGGAATGAGTGTGACAGTGAATGTGTGCAAGGTCTGTAAAGGTGTGATAGCTTAGTGTGAGGTTGTTTCTGTCATGGTAGTTTGTGTCCTAGGTGTGAGGCCAGAGAAAGATGTGTCAGTTATTGGGATGCAGACATAGTAGGATGGCATATGTTGTGACATAGTTCCTTGTGTATGACTGTGGTGTCCCATTGTAGGCTGAAGCAATACATGTATGCTCAGTAAGTGGTACTGCTGGTGAATCCAGCTCACATATGAACTGTTGTACTACCTGAAGCTGTAGGCCTAAACAGCACTGTATGGTGTATGTTCACATTCCCTGGTAACACTGTCTTGTGTGTTTCCTGTAGTCTGCGCATATTACATACCTCAGGCATAGGTATCTGTAAGTAGGGGCACACAGTACTGTAAGGTACACAGGTAATGCTCATCTGTGTCGGCATACATTTGTGTGTTGTATGTATGTCTGATGTGTGTGTAATGATGCCTGTACCATGCCCGCAATCACATGTGTGTTACAGGGTATGTGTGTGTACCTAGCAACATGTATACTCTGTTACAGCAGTATGCCAGCTATATTCACAACCATGCACATATGTTAGGTAGGGGTATGGCATCAACGACTAGGGTGGTTTACTGGTAATACTGTAAATGTACCTTACATTCATTGCATTGGATGACATATTTCTTCATGCATTAGCTTGATATATACCCCCGTGGTGAGGTTGTGCATTGTATCCCAAACAGTGTGCCGAGTACTGGTGTATACTGGTTTGTTATATGGAGTGTGGCAGGTACTGTCAGCCAGTTGTGGGCTGAGCACTGATATGTGGTATTGAACGTGTGTATCCTCTGACAGACAAACAGATGCTATATATGGCAGTTAAGTGATATCTATACTTATTAATGTTAAGTGTGCCACATGACTTGCTCACACATATCGTTTAATTGTCTTCCAGGGTTATGGCTCATCAACACAATCCATCATATACAGCTGCAGAGGAAAAGGAAATACACAACAGCCTGGTGCAGCTCTATACACTGGTGTTTTCTAAGGCCAGCCAGCACCAGCATGAGCATACTGCACTGTGGCAAGATCTTGTTCATCAGGTAAATGACATAGGCATGCATAACCGGACATATGAGCAGGTACGCCATCACTGCAGTGATTTAATTAGACATGTCCGGAGGCGTGCGTCTGATATCCATAGACAACAGCATGCCACACGTAGTGGGGTGGCCATACATCCCCCCTCACCAGAGTGGTGGAGCTGCTCCTAAGCGTGGTGGCTCCTGGCCTACAGCAGCAACAGCATCACACATGTGTCATCATGGAGGCCGGAGCCACCCAGCATGATGACATGGAGCGTGCAGGTAATATGCCCTAGCTGTAGACTACTGTTACCTGTATTGTTAGAATATGCATATGTGAGATGTGTACTGTGTGTTCAGCAGTTGTGCTGCCTATTGTGTGCAATACTGATATTTGGAATAGTATCTGTACACCTGTGACTGTTGACTGTTGTTCTACTGTAGTTTAGCACACTCACAGTAGCAATGCCACAGTTGTGGCCACTGACAAACTGTGTCATATTCTTGTAGGTCCCTCTGGTGTGACAGCAGGGCAGACGATACATGTCAGTGAGTGTGTTAACACTTTAATATTGGTAATGACATGTGCATGTCATAGGTGAGGTGTAGGCCATGTACACATAACACACCTACGCATAATGCATGCTGTACATGTTTGCTGTGAGACATTAGACATCTCAGTAAAGTCAGTAGCTGCCTCAATCACATGCAATGCATAGAGCAGCAGACACATTTGTGGCAACACTGTACTGCACATTGGATATGCATAGTTGCTACAGCTGTATACAACAGAACACGTTTATCATATGCAGTACACAAAAACATGCTACATTTGGCATTACCACACACCCGCTGTAAGGTCACACTTCAGTATCCCACATGTCATGCACACACACACACATGATGTACCTCAGGGGTAGAGGCCTATCATGGGGCTGTGCAACACTCTTCAACACATAACACAGTCATGTTAGGCAATGCTCCCTATTGGGCACCTCACACACCCATGTACAAAGTGGATGTGTAATTGTGAATGTAGCCACGACACTGCAGTTCAGGTACAGCATGCTAGGCGGTGGTCTTGCACACATTAGTAGCTGTGAGTGACCACAAGATGCATGATGATGATGGCACAGAGTACTACACCCCATCCAGTTACAGTGACCACAGTATTAGTCATAGCAGTCATTGCTGTGCACCTCAATGTTGTGTGTGTGCAAACATATGCACCTATACACAATATGCATAGCATGTTGTGTGTGTGCTTACGTATGCCAGTATACACAATATGCACTACAGTCACCATCCGAACAAAGTGTCACATATATGTCCTGGAATGCTAGTGGGTGTATAGGTCACATGACACACATTGGGTATGTGTGGTGTTTTAATGTTGCAGTCGTGTAGCATGCCATGCCATGGCTGGCACCGACATATCTGCAATATGTCCCATACTCACCATAACCACTGTACACTGGCCATATCGAGCATTGGGATTCCTTCATGTCAAAATGCACCACTCATCCCGTGTGTGTACATAGCATGCATGTGCTACACCTGTGCCCACTATTATCTGCTATGGACACAGACACTGTACTCAGACATGGAAATCTATGTATCACACAGATAACACATGCAGCCATGGCATGTATATCTGTGAGTGATGGTGCACAGGGCATTGCAGAGCTGATAATACTTGCACAGCAATGTTGTGTCCAGGTAAACATTGTGTTCCAGGGTGTAGCCAATCACTGAACAGCTACACAGCTGCATCAAAGCCATGTACACTGCCATGAAATAGGGGCGTCTACACTTGCACTGCATGGTCTTGTGCAACACATATTCTGCATGCTGACACGTGTGTGGTGAATGTTTGTCTTGTGATACTGACATCCACCTTCACCCACTATAGAGTATGTGTTGGATTGCTGGTGTGTGTGTGTGTGTGTGTGTGTGTGTGTGTGTGTGTGTGTGTGTGTCTGTGTGTATGTGCTGTAGTGAGGAGTGTATATGTGTGCATGTGTGCATGTGTTCATGTGTTCATGTGTGCATGTGTGCATGCGTGCATGCGTGCATGTGTGCATGCTTCATGTGCAGACTGTAAAGTGTTTTTCCTGTCTTCCTCTCACAGGTGCTGAGTTAGGGGTGGCCGAAAGCAGCAGGGAACCTGAAGCCACTGCCACGAATAGTGGTGATGATGAGACATGTATTCTGGCACAGGAAGGTTTGACAGGGTCTGTCGTTGGTCCGCCAATCGACAGTACACAACGTTCACTCCCATCTATGCGCACACTCATACTGTCAATAGATCCCTCATCACCAATGGCCATAGGTGAGGGACAGCATACAGTTGGCATTGACCAGGAGAGTGTGATACCCATGGCACTTGCATCCCCTCACAGCAGCCATAGCCGGATTCCTGGAATGGTACCACATAGGCGGAGGTCCAGGGGTTCTCAGGGGAGCACCGCTGGTCGTATTGCCTCTGGCAGACGTGCCCTCACAGGTCTTACCACATCCAGTATGTTCCGGGCTATAATGTAGGCTCAGGCACGTATGGAACGGTACACCAGACAGGGGCTTAGGGCGCAGAGGGCCCATTACACCGCTATCAATGACAGCATCCGTGACCTTATTGGTGCCATCCGAAATTACACCGAGGTCATTGATAGACGTTGTGGGGAGACAGTAGATGCCCTCCACAATATGTCTTCCATGAGCCAGGACTGTGCGTGACGGTTGTGACGTCGAAGCGGATGCATGCCAGCAACAGCTGGCAGTGGTCGCAGACGGCTCACAGTTCACAGCAGCTCCCGTAGTGGCAATACCAACCCCAGCCATGCTGGGGCTGGCCTGTCCATTGACCGTCCCAGTAGACCATGTGCACGTGGCTCTGGCCAGTCCCAGCAGGGACATGGGTCCACTCATCATACCTCTGCCTCTGATGACAGTACCCAGTCAGGTTTGGTACCCGATACTGCCCGTAGCACCCCTGCCAGGCACAGGTACTGTGTCCGTGGCTGGAGACAGTGATCTGTACAGCCTAGCAGGTACAGTCTGTGGCTGTCCCACAAACTACCGTATATGGCAGCCACATGGTGGAGCTGTGTGCATGCAGACACACACACATTAACCAAACAACTAGGGCTCACACATTACATCAACGTTGGCCCATGCTGTACTGTTGTCCCTCACACACACACACACACACACACACACACACACACACACACACACACACACACACACACACACAGACATGTCGACTGGATGGGTCAATGTCAGGCTCTGGCAAACAACAACACACCCTGTGCATATGATGATACCTGTGTCACCTCCTGTCATCTGTAACATTGATGCAGGAACAGGCTAACATGGTGCTGATGCACAGGGTGACATTATAGCAGTGTAGCAATATTAGGAAGTTGTCAACAGGAAAGTGTAATGACATCCTTGTAGGTATGTCTGAGCAGGCATTATGCATCAAAGCTCTGATTGTCAATGTAGCATTGTTTACACCACTGTTAGGTCTGAGTATGTATTGTAAACCTATGTGCCACTTGGCTGAAGTGTAATGTGTTGCCAGCATGTGTTAGTGAGTGGAAAGTACATGTGTGATGTGTGCAGTACAGATTAGCAAGTGTACATCTGTGAACATGGTGGGTGCACACTGTCTGCATGTACGTGCATGGTGGACACATGGGACATGTGGCATATCCTGTTGTACACATTGTTAACATCTCATAGTAACTTTCAATGGCCAGTATGCATTCTACTACAGTTATGTACTAACATGGGTCCACATGTGTGTATGACATGGGTTGACACTATGCTGTGGGTGATACTGTTAATATGATTTGCGGTCTGGTAGTATACACAACCTCATCAGCATGACTATAAGCAATCATTGGATGATGTCCTGACAAATGACACACAGTTATAGGGAACTCAGTAACAGTTGGATCCTTCCGGTACTATACTCTAACACTAACCAGTGGTATTGACCGCCACCCATTCCTGGGACCACACGTTTTGGCATATAGCCGCCTTAGGTACATGCAAACACACTAGGGATGTGTCCATCCACATCTGGAAATGCATGCATTGGCCTACATTGCATTCCCTGGATGGGTCGCATATCCTACACAAGGGTATCATACAGACAGATACCTGTTGTCTGATACATGCTGTATAGCAGTAAGCCGGCTATGGCATAGTCATACACATTTACTATGCATACTATCCCATCAGTACCACATCGATGGTAGACCTCAACATGTATGTTGGGTACCAATGTGTACATATAGCCTCGTGTTATGTCATGTGTCCCTTGGTAACCACATATCCATAGGTATTGTGGAGTCCCTCGGTGTATCACGTAAGACATTAGAGGCCTGAATGCATATCCACAAGGCAGTTGTACACCTATACAGACTGTCCATTATTGCCAGTCATTGTTGTGTATGAACATGTCTGACATATACCCCAGGCATATACCCTCACTCACACTACTCTTTAGTAGCTGTCATGGGTGTGTGTGGCACAGATGACCTTGGCCACAGATCACAACAGTGGACAGCCTTGTCACATACATACATATGTGACCTACGATCTGAGAAGCAGCAGCACAACCTGTCAATGGAAACAGATGCATTCATGTAGTATGCAGGCTTCACACCTATGTACTGATTGAGGGGACATGTACACATATATATTTGCCACGCAGATACCTGATGTGTGCAATGCACTTACTGTTTTAATCATAATATGTCCTACCATAGTAAAACCAAAACCCACACCACATTGACACACACACTGTCAGTGCTTGCAGGATTCAAACCCCTACCTGACTATGTTATGATAGTAGAGAGAGACGCATTAACATGGCTCGCTATTTGCTTTACTGGCTGGTTTCCCTTCTCCTGCTGTATTTGTAGGATGGTTACATCATCAGACTTTCCAAAGAGGAATGTACCTCTTTTAGTGAGTTTTCCCAGTCTCCAAGAAGGGAACTCCTCTCAAAGGAAACTGCACACACACACCCAGTCAGTGTTTGCATGATTCAAACTCCTACCTAACTATGATATGATATGCATTATTAAGGTGCGCTATTTGCTTTACTGGCTGGTTTCTCTTCTCCTGCTGTATTTATAGGATGGTGACATCATCAGACTGGACATGGTGATGTGTGTACACTTTGTTTTATGCCATTCCAGGAATGGTCCATGTGGGTCAGCAGGTGTCAACAGCTTGAACAGGACCTCATAATCCCTACCGTGTGTGATCTATCTGTGGACACATTGACATTCCTTCATATGTCAACACATATTTATGCACAGCTTGTTGGTTTTGTGGATACTACATGTGTCTGGGATGTTGATAAAGGACTATTCAAAGTCTATGTGAGACATGTGTAGCTGTGTTCAGTGATGTATGTCCTGGGTGGCTGCCTTGCAAACAGTCTAGCATGTTTGGGAACCATGATCCGCACATGAACATACCACAGTTGGTAGGGTTGTGTGTATGTCAGCTTCCAATAGCTCTGTTTATGACTTCAACCATGATGGACTCCATGACCTTGCAGATCAGACTTCATAGGCATACTGGACTGTACTTCCCATGTTGTGGTGTGCACCAACACTTGTGGGGACTGCCATATGTTGCTGTAACGCATTCAACAGTTCCACATCCTGTGTAGGGGGTGAGGCTCAGCTGACTGTTCAGGTGCAGGATCTGTTTGTTCTGTAGTTTATGCATGACACATATTGGGAATCAATGTATTCTGCTTGCTGCCATGCTTTTGGCATTGGGGGTAGCTGCTCATCCATTCTACATGTGATATCTCCTGGTATGATGATAAGGACTATCATCAGTGGGAGGTGGGTATGTATATATGGGCCTGTCTGTCAGGATGTCGGCATTGTCAGTCAGGTACAGTTGGCCCTGACTCAGGACATATATGGGTGTACATTGCTATTTATGACATAGCTGAAGGATGTGTCATGATTCAGTCTGGACTCCTTCTCAGCTACTCTTTACAAAACACCAACGAACCTGAGCACTAATCCCTGTTATACTCTTTTACACACTTAACACCCTACTGATCCTTTGTGATCGGTCTACAGAGTATGTCATCCTAATATCCTGGCATGTCCAGGGGTCGGTTTCGTGTGTACTCTACAGTCCAGCTGGTGAATATTGTGATGTTGACACAATGTCACATCTGCCTCATGTACACAGACATCCCTCTCCTCCTCCTCCTGACAAACTCAGATATATGTGTGAGATGCACCTATATAGACATACAGGATGCTGAACTCTCTTGACCCATGACTGGCACAGTCTATCAGGTGGTGAAGGTAATCACACACACCACATATCAGTCTCACATATCCTCTAGTGACAGCACTCAAACTACATTATCACACATAGACATACTCGGATGCTGTAAATGAACTCTGCCTAAGCAGCAGAGACCTCCAAAGCAGACACACACACAACTGCTACCCCACTACAATACCCACATATCACATAGTTCACAATGTCAGTGTGCCACAGAGTCACTGCCCTTCGGGCTAAACAGCACACCTAATAAACTTGTAATAGGCAACACTTATTGTCAGACACACTGACGTACCACTCACCAGCCCAAACAAGGGAATAGTCACTTTGGGCTGTCTGTCGGGTGCCAGGATCTGCCACATAACACATGCAGTCAGGTCACTCCAAAGCAAGTACAGGACTGGCACCATCATTGTCCATGCTGGTACGTAAAACCTCAGATGTTACTCCCTGAACCACATGACATGATACATGGAGGAACACTCTGATCATGTAGCCCAGGCCAGTATGACCCTGACCTTGTCTAGCATCTTACACCCACCAATTATGATCTCACAGTATACAGACAAACATATCATGTTTAACAGTTGGCTAACACATTGGTGTCATTCATAGGGGATACGGTGTCTGTCAGCCTGTGGTGACATGCTTGACATGCCACGTAGCTTCACTATGGACAGCTTGCACCTGTCTCCCTTGGACTTTTGAATGCTGGCTAAGGCTCTTGCTACCACTATAGTGCCTTTTTTAAGTAGGGCTCAAAAGACAAACCCACCACCATAGACATTACAGGTTAAATGAAACTAAGGGTAATGCTGCTCAACACCAGATGTGTTACACTCATATTGCAGCCACTCAGGACTCTCCTCAGTATGGAGGATAGCGATATCTGTGCACTAACAGATGCCTGGTTCAGGCTCACTTATGCACACCAGTACTACCAGATTATGTTTCATACCATGCTTTCTGACCACAAGACTTGGAACAGACAACACAACTAGGGGGAGTATCCATATACATCACAGATACACACACCTCCAGGTTAGTAGCACTGCACAAAGCATCACAGACCATACATATACAACTACCATTGTGCAAAGATGCCTTTCAGTTTGTTGCCTGCTACAGACCACCCTCCCCAACTCAGGAACCACACTCGGCTTTCATGGGAACTATGGAGAACATGAAGGTCTCCACAAACACCATTATATTGGGTGACTTCAAATACACAAATATTGACTGGGGATACTACTCAAGCCCCAACACCCTCGCCCAACAGTCGCTACATTTTGTAGACTCATATGCTATGGCGGATCCCTATCACAACACAGACACGCCACAAACCCGACACTCAAAACACCGACACCAAAACTCCGAAAACGCACAAAACCGACAACTCACAAAACCGAACACCTTAACACCGACACCCAAAACACCGACACACAAAACGTAAACTACACATTACACACAACTATACATGCACTAACCGTAACCCAAACCCTAACCCTAAGGTCCGACACTACCGCACACTTACCCTACCCTCACCCTAACCCTAACTCACTTAACCCGCCACTAAACCTACATTCCATCACTATCGCACACTTACCCTACCCGCACCCTAACACTAACTCACTTAACCCGCCACTACACCTAAAGTCCGTCAATATCGCACACTTACCCTACCCGCACCCTAACCCTAACTCACTTAACCCGCCACTACACCTAAAGTCTGTCACTATCGCACACTTACCTTACCCGCACCCTAAGTCCGCCACTACTGCACACTCATCTTTCCTGCACCCTAACCCTAAATCCCACACTATCTCACACTTACCTGTCCGCTCCCTAACGCTAAATCCCTCACTATCGCACACTTACCGACTCACGCTCAGACGTTGCCCATGTCGGTGTTTCGGCTCTTGGGATTTCACCTTGTCGATCATCTGTCTCGTAGGTCTTCTTGAGTCGGTCTTCTTAGCGTCGATGTTTTGGCGTGTCAATCAAGTCAAGGGGACCTGCTATGCACAACCAGACAGCACAGCCACAAGGGGGAATACATAATGGACCTGATCATCACCAACATAGGGACTCTATGTTCCACACCAGCGATATACCCCTCATTGGTAAGGTCAGAACATACATGTATCTCACTGGACATACATATACCCTCCACACACCCATCCTGGGTAATCTTGGTGAACTTCTCATGAGCCAATGTCTCACTTCACCAAAGCAAGGTGGTATCCTTCAGAGACCCTGAGACAGTGGCAAATATGGCTCACACTGCTGAATCCTTTACATACACATTCTATGGACACCTAGTGGACTGCATTGATTGTGCTATCACAAATAACAACAGGACTCACTCCTCCAATGGCAGTGGACCTGTCTGGTAGACCCCAGCCATTAATAAGCTGTACAATGTCAGGAGGAAGCTACTACATGATAGAGCAAAATCCCAGACGGGGAAGGCATCTGTGATCTGCACTAGCAGACAGCTATGATCACTCATGAACTTTTCTAAGGGCCGCTTCTACCGGACAATTGCACCAGACATGTAGGACTATCACACAGCCTTCTTCAGTTATGTCAGGAACCTGGGTGGACACTCACTGATATGCTGCGATTTACTGCATACTGACTAAATGTACCCTGAACCCACTGGCATTGCGAACATCCTGGCAAACAGGTTCAGTGCAGATGTCTCCCCCATCCCCCCTAAGGAGCAACTATCAATCCCAACAGAGTGTAACCTCCCTGACATCACACAGTAACAGGTGAGTGCTGCCCTCCCCAAAGCATACATCACAGCATCAATGGGACCAGACGGTGTCCCGGCCTGTATCTTACACGAGCTTCATGACAGACGTAACCCTCACATTACATCACTGTTCAATATCGGAGTTACTACAGGATATGTACCCAAGGAATGGCGTACAGTGATAATGGTCCCACTCCACAGAGTTGGTGCCACAACGGACCACAGACAATATTGCCCTATAAGCCTAACTAGCCTGTTCTGCAAAGCTATGGAGCGTATTGTCATGAGACTCATACACATAGACATCGGGAACCTACAGACACTGTGTCCTACACACTTCAGCGTTGTTGTGGGCAGATCTTGCCTCTTGAACCTGTTTGTATTCTTTAAACAGTTAACAGGTCCATCGACATAGGGACGGTTGTCCACACAGCCTACTTGAACCTTGCAAAACCCTTCAACCCAATAACCCACTTGGCCATTATGCATAGGCTCACCAGCGTCGATATGGACACATATCTCACACGATGGATTGCTACCTGGATCAGGGATAGCACCCACATGGTCAGGATTGTAGGTGCCATGTCTGACTATACACCAGTTACACGTGGCATTCCACACTGCTTGGTCCTGGGACCACTCTTGTTCAGTATATATTTGTCTGACGTACAGGCTACCACAGGGGCAATATGGCTGACCATGTTCGCACTTGACTGCAAACTGGGTGCCATAATAAACTCTCCAGCTGCCACATGCATACTCAAACAGGGTCTCACAGAGATGAATGACTGGTGCCTGAGCCATGGCCTACAGCTAAATGCCATTAGTTGCATAGTCATCCCTGTCAAAGGAAAAAACTTCAAAGATCAATACACATAAGGTTCAGTTAAGGCACTTTAATTTACTTGCAGCAAGGAGACAAAAGCATGCAAATACAAGGATTTGTCTAACTACTAACAGGAAGTATGTTCATTTTTATACTGTTTTACAATACATAGCCTTCTAAGCTGACGTAATCAAACACAACTTTTAGCATTGTTCTACAGCAGATGTTACTTCAGATTTTCGGCTGACATGACTAGATTTGTGAGAAACTTTTCAGAAAAACAACCTGGCCTTGGTAACTATTAATCCATTTACAAGTGTCTATTGTGCAGTGTTACATTTCAAGGTACTCTTCTAATACAGATACAAGCAAATGCTGACTGCAGTTCATATTTTCAAGCAGGCTTTGTACTAATTATATGTAACCTCTACAGCTGTGTATTTTCTCATGGCACAGCAGAACTTCTTGTCTAAGTTTCATACAAGTAGTATTGTTCTATTCATTATTTTCCTAACACAAGCAGAAATCACCTGCTTCTCAGTAAATTTCCAAGGCACAAGCAAGATTTTAGCTAACAATACAAGGTCAGAAAGCAACTGCAGTTTGTACAGATTTATGCAGTATGAAATAGAATAAATGTGTTAACTCTTTTTCCAGCTCTAAATGCACTAAGCATATTGCTAATACACACATTAATACATATTTTTCTAACATTTCCCCCCATTAATACTTTTATTCTACTTTCAAAATAAGCATAAACAGTTTGTTTTCTTCTCCTAACCTCTTCCACTCAGGATTTGCAGTTAAGAGAGTCATTCAGTTTAAACTTATGAAAGCATTTTTAGTCTTTTAACAGTTTTTCAAACTCAGTACTTTGATATAAGGTTTCAGAAACTGAAATGCCTATTAGGTCTTTAACCAGTCTTTTTATGCAGGGGATACCACAACAAACACATACTCCCAGTAGGAGCATACCTACACAAATGGCAATCAGGAGGTTCATTAGGATGGTACCCCACCCCACAAACCATTTCTGGAAAAAGTCCGTCAGTGGGTTTGGGCCTGGTTTGGTCATGGCCGACACTTGCTGAATTACCTCAAGATGATTGTCTATCTCATGTTTATGGTCAGGAATATACAAACAGCATTCTTCTTGGATTAAAGTGCACGTACCACCTCTCGCCGCTAGGGTGAAGTTGAGAGCCATGCGGTTTTGGAGCACTACAGTTCTCATAGCATTTAGTTCATCAGTCACCAATTTGAGAGCAGAAAAAGTTGCGTTGGTCATTACTTCAAGAAGTTTTGACAGTTTTCTCAGCTCGCAGATCAATTTCACTGCTCCATATGCTGGTAATATGCCTGCCCACGATATAATGCTATCACTCAAGTCCATGTCTGTCAGTCCTTTACCAAAAGAGTGTAAACCAAGAAAGTGAAAACTAACTTCCACAAGAAAGCAACAGGAAAACTAAAAAAAATGCTGACCAAGGAAAAATATTAAAAAACTTTTTAAATGTTATTAGTCCTTCAGTTTCAAGCCCTTGTTAAAGAGAACCATGAAAAAGAAAAAAAATGCTTTCATAAAATACGTGACAATAGTGAAAAGCAAAAGAGTGAAAATGTCGAAATGAAGTGATGTCAGTAAAATATCTGCTATTTCATCGCGACTTAAAAAGTTCCACGTAAAACAAAATTAAAAAATAAATGAATTGTATCATTAAAAAATAGTAATTAATTTAAATGTAAAAAACAAACATAAAAAAATAATATAAAATAAAATAAAAATAAAAAAATACAAAATAATATAAGTATATAAAATAATATAACAAATAAAATATATAAAAAAATATAATATTAATACTAAAGTTCCCGCTTAACAGTTGAAACTTACTGAAAAAATATACTGAAGAAATAAAAGAATAATTACTGAAAATCCTTACATAAAATTAAGGATAAGGAAAATAATATAAAGACTAATAAAACTCATGTCAATTTAAGCGTAAGCTGCGACATTGATTAACATACTGAGGTATACTAGAATGTACTGAGGTATAAGAAGTTATAGAAAGTTATAAAAGTTACAAAAAGAATTAAATAATACAAAAGCATTCATTAAATAATTTAACCTTAACTCCGTAAATTCAAGATTAAAATGTAACCCATAATAATCCGTCTGATCTGAAATAGAAATGTCCTGAGGTGGATTTCCATTTCCAGGATTTCACCTCCCCTAAACAGGCGCTATCCCCTGTAACATTAGGATGCCATTTGGTCAATTGCCATGTATGAAACTGAATATGTATAGTCAATAATATGTCTGGGTAAGGCGTTAGTTTCATTTTGTTTGTTAATGGGCGTGGGTATGTTGCGTACATATGCGTCTAGGTATCTCCTATCCAATAGCGGACAATATACAAGAAACACAGATAATATACTTACCACCACTACTTGAACTTACTTGGGGAGGTTTCTGTTCCTACTTTTCCTTTTACTTTTTTACTGTGGACTTCTGGATTTTTTGTCTTTTGTATTATCTATACAAAAGCCACATGGATACATACCTAATCTTTTATTACTTGTCCTTGGGAGGTCCCTTTTTGGGTCCTTGTTATTTTTTCTTTAAACAAAAAACAAGTGTAAGAATCAGAAAATTTTATTTTAATTAGATTCTTAAAAATAAAAATCCCAATTGAATAATTGTAAATTTATATGTTATATGTCCTGAGTCAAAACTGTATGTAGTCACATAGAGCCATAAATTAAAAAAAAATTAAGTCAACAAAATTGTCATTATCATAGAACCTTCTACGGTAGATGGGTACTTGGTATTGATGAAGTGTGTTAAAGTAGGCTTCGTTGTAGACAAAATTGACTAAAAAACCCCCCTTCTTTCTTTTCAACCTCATTAAAAAAAATGTCTTTGATGAATTTCAACGGATATTTTTCAGCAAAATATCCGTTAACAGGTCACATTTTTCATAAATGTTTCCAACGTACTGACATTCTGCTTCCTAGGCCTAACAAGCTGTCCTTTGCCTTTTTTTTTTTCTGCTTGGGGTGATGACTAGAAAAATGCAAGAATGAATTACAGCACGTTGGTTTCTTATGTATCCTGATTTGAAAAAAAGCTATTTTGGAAATCCTTAGTTAGTTTAACCCCTATCATATAAAAAAAAATAACTAAACTCAAATAAAAATATCGGCTACTTGCCTTTTGTTTTTTTCATCATTTTTTTTTGTTTTGCATAAAAGTTTTAGTTTTAACACGATAATAGTAAATCAGTGATGACATCTATCTCATTTTTTGAAACACCCAGTTCACCTAATAAGAGAGCTCCCTCTTGGGGCCTCTTGGTGGGGAGTTGAGAGTTGTCCATCAATTGATGTATAGTTAACCTCTCCGTTGAGTGGTTGAAGGGTTGTTGGACCAAAGGACTATCTAAAAGGACATGAGTAAAAACATATAATAGGAAATAGACTAAAATACTTATGAACTAGATATTAGCAAAGAGTAGGTCATAGATGACCTTCCGTCACCTCAGTCAATTAACTCAATCATTGGTTGCTAAAATTTATGTTTACTTTGGTATGCCGAACATAACAGGTATTTTTTTTAATGTTATATATATCAATATAGTTATAAAATAAAAAATTTAATTTTCCCTTATAATATACGGAAATACCCCTCATTCTGTTATGTGCTCCTGATTTTGATTTTCATTAAGCTTGACATTCGGCATGTGATTTGGTGATAGATACATTTTTTTTTTTTCAGTGTACATATCTAAATATCAATCACAGTCCACCCTTATCGGGTTTAAGCAGCCCCTACGGGCATGTTTACAGGTCATCTAACATTTGGAGTTGTGTTTTTGTGTCACCCCCTGTTCAAATTCAAATTGCATTAAAGAAAAAAAAGGTGATTAAAAAAACTAGGAGTACCAAAAGAATGAAAACTGTCCTTCATACTCTTGTCCTTCGACTTCTCTTTCCAATTTAATTCTGGCTTTTCGGTGCGTTGGCCGTTGATGCTGGCCTAAAAAATTGTTGTTGTTGTAATTTCTATTGTTAGCATTCTGTCCTTTTGTTCTGCTCTAGGTTACATCATTCTGTTAAAAAAAAAAAAGCTAGGGGTAGCTTTGTCACTTTTGATCGCTGCCTATCCCTTACAAGCTTGTTAAGAATGTTTGCTAATTCCAATGTTATGTCTAATCTAATAATTTCAACTTAAATGTTTTGTTGATTAGTATTTGTGTTTGATTATAAGAAGTTGGAAACATTGAAATTAAGTATTTGCACATGTTGCTGTATGCCTTGTATTTGGAATAGCTGAAGTTGTTAAAAAAATTTCAAGGAGCAGCAATTTCTCAAGTGCCAGTCATTTTTTTCTCATTCCCTTCGTATTAAAATAAAGTATACATTGGTTAAATATTAAGCCAGCAATTTACCTTTTTTAAGCTTCAGTACCTTAGTCAAACAGTTTTTCAATTTGTCAGAAATTGAAAATTACTGTTTCCTTGGGCATGTGTGTTAGACAAATTTGTAGTTGAAAAACAAATGCATATTAATGCTTATCATTATATTTGCTATATCATTAAAATTGCTTACCTGTATTATTGTCAGCTTCACTACTCGCTTCACTTGTGATGGTAAAAAGGAACAAGGAACACCACACGGTCGGACCTATGGGAGGACCTCTATACAAAAATAGCGTTCAAAATTTCATTTTAGCATTTGAGCAGTTTTCATTTATTTGCTGCTGCCTGTTTAAGCTGGAGTAAGGTTTCCGTGGCTTTTTTGTGTTTGCGCTTTACCAAAAGAGTGATAGTCTTTCCAACGTGCATCGATTTGTCCCATTGGATTTACAGGTTTCTTGACGACTTCTCGGACATTTCGAATTTTCCCATGAGGCAAAACTGCAGTGTGTCGTATGGCCAGAACCAGGTAAACCAAAAAACAACTGACAGACCAATTCTCAGGTAACCATTTGTATGCCTTTCTGCCACACACAAAATAACAATCCTCTACTTTAGTAGTAACCTTGCTATGAATATACACTCGCCCTGCATGAAACATTTTTCTATCAGTTGTAGACAGCTGTTTATAAAGAACAGAATTATGTTTTACTTCATCAAGTTCTTTGTGCATCAATCCAAGAAATGAATCATAGTTTGTATTACAATAAAGATCTACTTTGTTACCTTTAGTGTAACATCTATAAGGAACAGTCACATTGCAATTGCTCCAACCCACCTGAACAGTATCATTTTTATAAAAACACACAGTTCCCTTTTGTGGAACAGACAAGTGCAATGCTATTTTATCTTGTGCTGCAATGGTTGAGGTAGCATAAATCAAGTTCTCCCAGGTCTCATTGACCCCTAGGGGGACTGTAGTCATTAATAACCCCCAGTATGCTGTCGGCAAAGCTGTGCAAATCCAGCAATTCGAAACATTGAAAGTCTCAGCATACACATATTTAATTGCCTGGTGAGTGTTAAAGTTTGGATGCCAGTTTATGAATAATGCTTCACGTTTATTCAGTTCAGTCTGTGTGGCTGGGAAAAGAAAAGGCCACAACAAAAAGATTATTGTCACAAATACAGTTAACAGGATGATTATGCAATACTTCTGAGGAAAGGGTTGTTCTGCATTCCTGTTTCTTCTGGACTCTATCATTTTTGCTCTTGGCATGTAACAAGATTTTTGTCCAGTTCAAAGTTTTTAACTAATTTACAGTGGGTCAGGTGGATCCAAGAGGCACGCGCCGCGATTTTGACTGCAGCGGGTGTTGACAAAAGCACTTGATATGGACCTTCCCACTTTGGAGATGCCCAATTTTTCTTTTTGACCACCTTCAGCCAGATCCACGCTCCAGGGGGGACTGCCACTTCTGACGGTCTGGTTCGTTCTTTATCTGAAACAGAATTTAACTGTAACAAATGTTTAGAATCTAACAAATTACGCATATACTCTGCTAATGTACTGTCAGCTTCCTGGTCTGCGGGCATGAGAGATTTCCACTGAGGTATATAGTAAGCCCTTCCAAAGAGCTTTTCAAAAGGAGTCAATCCTTTTGCATTCGGAACAGTTCTCATGCTCAGCAGTGGCAGGGGCAGACAGTACACCCAGTTTCTCTGTATTTCTGCTACTAATTTTCTTAGCTTGCTCTTTAAAATCCCATTATGCCTCTCTACTAGCCCTGCTGATTGAGAGTGATACGCACAATGATTTTTTAGGGAAATGCAAAAATATTTACTTAACTGCTGTATGGTCTGATTCACGAAGTGTGTGCCATAGTCACTGTAGATCCTTTCTGGAGTGCCGAATCTAGGGATGATTTCTTTAACAAGAACTTTGGCCACTGTCGTACCGTCTGGATTTTTAGTTGGAAAGGCTTCCATCCATCTGGAAAACATATCTACAATGACAAGACAATACTTCTTATTTTCACATTTATTCAACTCTATGAAATCCATACAAATAGTATGAAATGGATACGGTGGTGTAGGGAAACTCCCTTGCTTGGGCTTTAATGCCCCTTGTGCATGATGTTTATTACAGGTGTGGCATAACGAACAGAATTTTTTAGAATAATTTGTGAATCCATACGTCATGAACACTTTGTTCACCAGCTGTACCATCACCCCTGTTGAGACATGGCACTGCCTAAGGGTCAACAAAGCTGCATATCTAAACAAATTAGATGGCAATATCGGTTTCCCTTCTTTAGAGATGTACAGCCCCTTTTTGAGAATTGGCTCCTCGTTTTACCCATCTTTGTTTTTCAGTTTGCGTAGTAAGTGTTTGCATTGTCTTTAACATTTCTAAGTCTAAAATCTCAGAGGGTTGTAATTCCTCATTCAAAAGAAATACTTCTGAAGCTGCCTGCTTTGCAGCTGTGTCAGCTGTTGCATTACCTTTTGAAATCCTGTCCTGTTGTTTGGTATGAGCTGTGCATTTACAAATAGCTACTTTCTGAGGCAACTGAATAGATTCTAAAAGATCTAAAATAAACTGTGCATGATTGATTGGTTTGCCAGTAGATGTTATCATTCCTCAATTTTTCTACTGTTGCGCAAAAACATGTACAGTAGAAAAAGCATACTGGCTGTCAGTAAAAATGTTCACACATTTACCCTTTGCTAAGGTACATGCCCGTGTCAAGGCAATCAATTCTGCTGCTTGTGCAGATAAACTAGGTGGTAAAGATTTTGCTTCTATAATGTCTGTGTCAGAAACTACTGCATATCCTACTAGGTTCTGTCCTGCAGGACCCCTTTTGCATGAGCCGTCCACGTAGTATGTCACCTCGGCATCATCCAAGGGAACATCCGTAAGATCTTTTCTAGGCAGTGTCTTTTGCTCAATCACCTGCAGGCAGCTGTGTGGTGTGCCATCTGCAGGGGTTGGGAGCAAGGTAGAAGAGTTCAAAGTTGTACATCCTTCAATTGTCATATGAGGTTGGCTCAACAATATAGTCATACAGGAAAGATGCCTAGCAGGGGAAAGATATGCTACCTTTTCTTGCAGTAAAATAATTGCGACTGCATGAGGCACTCTCAATGTGAGAGGGTGGAACAACACTACTGAGGCCGAAGCCTGTACTGCCATTGCAGCTGCAACTACTGCTTGTACACAGTGAGGTAAAGACCGTGCCACTGGGTCCAGTTGTGATGAATAATAAGCAATAGGGCGATGCTTGTCCCCATGCTGTTGTGTTAACACTGATGTCATATAATCTTGCTTACAATCTACAGTTTGGAAAAAACGTTTATGATAGTTTGGTAATCCCAAAACTAATGAGGACGCTATTAACTGTTTCAGTTTGCAGAAAGCAGATTCTGCTTCTGGTGTCCATTGTAATAAATCCTGTGCTGCCATAGGCTTTTTATAAATCAGGTTAGTCAATGGTGCAGATTCCAAAGCATAGTTTGGAATCCAACTCCGACAAAAAATAGTCGTACCCAGGAAGGACATCATTTCCTTCTTGGTAGTGAGTTTTGGTGCTTGCAAAATCGCTATTTTTCTGTCCTCATCTAATGTCCTACCTTCCTTGGATATTACATATCCTGGGTATTTAACTTGTTTTTTCCAAAGCTGCAGTTTATTTTTGTTTACTTTATGTCCTTCAGTGGCTAAAAATTGTAATAGCGCTATGGTATCTTCTTTACAATCTTGCTGGGTGGGGGACCCCAGCAGGATATCATCAACATAAAGCAAAATCTGACTACCTCTCGGTGGGGTAAACCCCGCCAAGTTGCTTGCCATTTCTTGTGAGAATATTGTTGGACTTTCACAATACCCCTGTGGCAGTCACGTATATGTATACCTTTTCCCCTGAAATGTGAATGCAAACCAATGCTGGCTGTCAGGGTGTATTGGTATCGAAAAGAACGCATTGCTGATATCTACCACAGAAAAATATTTCTGTTGAGGTTTTAAATCATTCAACAGGGTGTGTGGGTCTGGCACCGTAGGTGCCCTTGGTATTACTGCATCATTTACAGCTTGTAAATCTTAGACCATACGCCACTCTCCATTCGCTTTCTTAACAGGAAATAAGGGTGTGTTACATGGTGAATCAGGAGATTCCACCAGCACCCCTTCCTTAAGTAAAGCTGCTATAATAGGTTTGATTCCTACCTCTGCATCATTTCTTAAGGGATACTGTCTCTTTTGTGGTCTAAATGCTGACTTTGGCGTAATAGTAACTGGTCCCGCTGTACGAATAAGTCCTACATCTGATTTTCCTGTCGACCAGAGTTTTCTGGTATATTCTGTAAAGCATTCTCTTCCTCCTTCAATAGGAGTGCTAATCAGCTGTCCTTGCTAGACTGCAAGTGTACAGCTGGGTGGGTCTGGGTTATCCAATTCAGCTTCTGCACTTGTATTTCTTGTTCTGACAGTTCTAACTCTGTCTGTTTTTCCCATCTCGTGACTTTTTCTCCTAAGTCTACCCATTTTACATTCTTGTCCTTAGTTAAGTTAACATGTGGTAATTGATTAGATTTATAGAGTGCAAAGAACTCCTGGGGCAATGAACAGCTGGCTACACTGTTCCCTTCTGTGTCCCAGTACAGATTACGTAATGCCAGTCTGTTTGCATGATTTCTAAACAATTCTTGCTCATATTCCTTATCAGGTCCTGGTGTATTACAATAATACAGAGTACAGTGCAACAAATGCTGTTTATCAGTGTCAAGGGAGGGGAACTTGCTGATGGCTGTGTTCATCAACTCTTCGGTCACTGCCCCTGGACCAGTTGTAACCAAGTCCTGGCTGTACCAATAAAACATTTCACCCTCCGGTTGCACTGCAAAGGTATCAATTTGTCACTCTACTTCCATACCCTGCATAGTTGGAACTACTGCTATACCAAATAGCTGCATAAGGTCTCTGCCCAAGAGGTTTACTGGGCATTTTGCAGATACAACAATTTTGCTTTTCTGGGTCAATCCTGAAACAGGATCAGTTATCACAATATTATGGGAGAGGGGCTCCCGATACAGCTGTCCATTAGGTGCTTTCACTAATATGTAATCAGGTGACTCTGAATTCTCTGGCAGTTTGGAGGGATGTACCAGGGTCGGTGATGCCCCTGAGTCACACAAGAATCTGACTTTCCTCCCTTCTACCAGGAGTGTAACTTCTGGTTTTGTGTCTGCTAAATAGAGCTCTAAGCTCAATAAAGCCAAATCCAATATTTCATTTTCTTCACTATCCGTGACTTCTTGCACTTCCTCTATTTCTTCTGTCACATCCTCTACTCCCTCTATCACATACTCATTTGTCCTTTCTCTGCTATCCCCTTCTAGTGATCCCTGACTATCATATAGTCAGTCCTCACCCTCCGTATCCTCCGTGGTTGCCTTCTTGTTTTTCTTGCAATCCCTTGCCAAGTGTCCTTTCTTACCGCATTTAAAACATTCACCCCTTTTCTTTCGCCCTTCAAAGTCCTCTGATCGTTGATCAGATTGTTTGTTTTTCTGGGCATTTCTCTTGCCCTTTTTCCCAGACTGTACTACATATACTTCTGCTCCATCTTCTATAGAAAATACTTGGGCTTTCTTTTTCTTTTTGCTATTAAAATGCCTTTCGGCATGTCTAGCATATTCAAGCAATGACTGTAACCTGCTTGTACAATGATCCCCCATGTGTTTTGTAATAAAGCTGCTTATAGGTGCAATACTGCCTTTCAAAAATGCATTCTTTAGCTGCTGCTTGTATGGGGAATCATGTGTCTGATCTTCAGGAACCTGCATTCCACAATGGTTATTAAAACATTCTAATAGTCTGGCATAATATCGGTCAATAGCTTCACCTTCCTGTTGGATGCATTGATTAATGCAAGTCCAGTCAGCCCTAGGCTTCCATTTCTCAGAGATTCGGTCTGTAAGACCTTTCACTCTATTGTCTAACTCTGCGTGCTATGTGGGAGGGGCCTGAGCGCAATATCACAGGGATTCCAGTTGCCACTAATCATGTGCCAATCTGGTCCCACAATTTGTCTGACTACTTTTTCTACCTCTTCTCCATTTAAATTATAACTCAGCCTCATTCCTTGCAAATCTTCTAAGAGCTTTCTAAAATTAACTTTTGGATGGGGAATTCCCTCAGTGGCATTCCGGATGTCTTCCGGAGTCCAGGGTCTATACACTAAAATAGTTGGGTCCTGACCTTCTTGCCCTGCCTGAGGATTAGGCACTTCTATAAGTGGGCATATTTCTTCTTCACTCATAAATCGTGAATTTCTACCCATTTGATATAACTCAATGTCCCCTTTTGAGTTTCCTGCCCATGTTCGAGACCTGGTCTCGACGGGATCTCTAATAAACGGTTTTGCTTTTGTAGTGTCTCTACTCATACTGACAGCAGGATATCGCAGGGGTGGACTAACTTGTTCACTTGCCTCATATTCTGGTAAGGGAGGTGGAGGGGCCGATGCTATTACTAAGTTATTGTCCTCCTTATCTAAAAACATTGCTTTTGAATTATTACTCTTTTTTTTGTTCCCTTCGGTTTACTTCCTCAATCCACCTGTGTGCCTGAGGAATTCCTAATTGACGTTGCTTTTTTACCCGACCTCTAGAATTGGTTTTAAGCTGTTTGACAAGTTTGACAAGTGAGGATTTTTCTAATTTACCATCAAATTTATACTTATTAACCCATTTTGAGTAATATTTAATATTATCAGCACGCTGTGACTGCATGTATTTTGCGTCTTCGGTTAACGGCGGATTTTGGGACCTTTTGTACAGTTATTACCCATTTTGTTCTACCCTTTTAATTGTTACGTAACACCTTATTTTTAACGTAGTACCACAGATGTTTTCATAGTCTCTTCAGAATGACTGCCTACCTACTCTGTTTCCCTGATCTATGACAAGACAGTAATCTTTCTGTCCCTGACTTATAAAGTCTCTAACAGAACAAATACAAATCTAGTCCCTGATCTAAAACAGAAAAAGAAGGTAGATTCACCTTACCTGAGCCTTCGTGATTGATCACCTGGTTCGAGTAAACCCGTCCTTCAGTCGCAGATCAGAAAGTGGCTGGCCTCTTTTGTACGACAATTCAGTCGGAGGACTTTTCAAATAAGAAGAACCGATGTGGTTTCTTCCCCGTACAGTTTCAAGCCACCTGGCCTGTCTGATCCGAGGCGAAGTGAAGGTTTCCGGTCCGAAGGACCAATCTGTCAAAGGAAAAAACTTCAAAGACCAATACACGTAAGGTTCAGTTAAGGCACTTTAATTTACTTGCAGCAAGGAGACAAAAGCATGCAAATACAAGGATTTGTCTAACTACTAACAGGAAGTATGTTCATTCTTATACTGTTTTACAAGACATGGCCTTTTAAGCTGACGTAATCAAACACAACTTTTAGCATTGTTCTACAGCAGATGTTACTTCAGATTTTCTGCTGACATGACTAGATTTGTGAGAAACTTTTCAGAAAAACAACCTGGCCTTGGTGACTATTAATCCATTTACAAGCGTCTATTGTGCAGTGTTACATTTCAAGGTACTCTTCTAATACAGATACAAGCAAATGCTGACTGCAGTTCATATTTTCAAGCAGGCTTTGTACTAATTATATGTAACCTCTACAGCTGTATATTTTCTCATGGCACAGCGGAACTTCTTGTCTAAGTTTCATACAAGTAGTATTGTTCTATTCATTATCTTCTTAATGCAAGCAGAAATCACCTGCTTATCAGTAAATTTCCAAGGCACAAGCAAGATTTTAGCTAACAATACAAGGTCAGAAAGCAACTGCAGTTTGTACAGATTTATGCAGTATGAAATAGAATAAATGTGTTACCTCTTTTTCCAGCTCTAAATGCACTAAGCATATTGCTAATACACACATTAATACATATTTTTCTAACAATCCCCTTTGGGAATAACAACATGCACACACATTACCACATAGGTAGTTCTCCATTACATACAGTTGGAGTTGTTAGGGGGTTGGGGACATGACTTGTTCGTACTGTCGCCTTTGACAATCACGTTGCCAAAGTGGTTGGACAGACCTTCTATATAGGCCACCTTATCCCATATGGTTTCACATCTAGATTGAGTGAGGTCATTGTGCCCCTATACTCATCACAACCATGCTTGGTTACAATGCCACATTTGGGGTGTACCTTACCCGCCACCTGCAGCAACTGTACTGGCCACAGAAGTTCCTCACCAAGCAGATCTAGGGACTCACATGGATGCCCTGCACAGTTCGGATGCAGTAACTCCAGCTCTACTCAGTCGCTTACCACCTACTCGGATATGATGTGTGCCTGTTGTTTACAGATATATCCAACCCAGAATTACTGGACATACTCCACCTCAGGATATCCGACTCCCTTGGAGCTACACACTCCAGGGACATATACCTCAGCACAGATGTTAATAGGACATGCTGGAGGGACAGATTCTTATCCCAGAGGCTCCACTCACTCCGGATTGTAATCCCAGTTTCACATAGGCAGAGCCACCCACTGACCACCTACAGGAGACATCTTGATGACTGTATGGGTGATCATATGTTTACCCCTGGGATATCTTCTGTGTCCCTGCTAGACAGAGGCACACTAGCCTAAATGTACATGGGCTATCTTGTGTGACCTACCATTCACACGCAGTGTAGTAATCTGACAGGGTTGCGAATGCCAAACACACTCTGGTTAGGCTTGTACATGCCCTAGGGCAGATAGCCTAGTATCGACCTCTGAACCTATGCTAATGTTCGGGATGCACAATGTTTATTGTTGATACTGTTTACAGGTCTTTATCATCTTTGTTTTACCAGTTTCTATAAACAACTTAGGTATCTGCAGAACATATTTGATTATGACAGGGTTCCACTATATTATATATGTGTCTTTTGTCATATAACTGTGTGCACAGGGTGGATTGCTGGATAGTGAGAGGTTCCTGGTTTGACACATGCAACTGCCAGATATGTGTGGCCCACTGCTGTACTCAGACATGGCCTAAGTGTGTGAGCATGCCCAGTTCAGGCTTTCCGTGTTTTGTTGCCTGACATTTGTCTCATTTATTCAAGTGTGTGAGCATGCCCAGTGTGACCTTTCAGTATGTTGCTATCTGAGGTCCACTACATTTGTTGATGTGTGTGAACATGACCAATATTAACATTTATACTGTGTGTGTTAGAAGTCAGGTTCTGTTCTTACTGCAGGACTCACCTTTGTCTCATATCTCGACAGGGACTATGCTGTGCCTGCAGGGTTTCCATGAGATACTTTGCAAGACTTATCAACATTCCTTCATACAGACTGACCACTGCGATGCTGTCATGGTTTAGTGGTTCAGTACTTTAACTATAGTGCACAGTATCCTGGGTTCGAGGCCCATCAATGCTTTATATTTTCATACTGAGAAGACCAGACTGCTTAAGGGCCAGTTAAGCAAATATGAGCATGCTGGCTTTTGTTCAGCTATGCCCTACTTAGACCAGGCTTGTCTGACATTGCTCAATATTCACCAACATTGCTGGACGTTGCCCAATATTACTCAACATTGACCACAGTTGTGCTAGTTGGTGTGTGCGATTTTGCTTGCATATACTACATGGTGGTAAATGCTGTTTAGCACTGCTTTATATTGCTTAACACATGGCAATCATGCCTCAGGTGGTGCTGCAGGGCTGCCTAGGTGGGATGCACATACTACACTCCCTGTACATGTTTGAAAGCAGGTAGTGTCAACTTAGGCATCCCTTTTACTATATGTGCAAGTCAGAGAGAGGTATCATTTCCAGAGTTCCTACTGAGCCAGTGTATGTGCTATGCATTGCCTCTTTGCCAAGGCCAAAGCATACTGGGCATGCTTCTTTCTGCCTACTGGGGTAGGCTCAGGTTGTTCCTCCTCTGAATCACGCTCTGCCTGTGATGGCCTTGGCAATGGTGGGGGGCTGTTTGGCCCAGAACTATGCTGGTCCTGCTGCAGCTGTTTTCACAGGATCATATTATGAAGCATAGCACATACCATGACAATTTGGGTACATGTAGTTGGTGAGTACTGCAAGGCTCCACCAGATGTGTCCAAGCACCGGAACCGTGACTTGAGCAGCCCAAACACACGCTCGATTACATTACATGTTTTTGCGTGTGCCTCATTATGGCGTTCCTGTTCAGGTGTGTGTGCATTTCTAATGGGTGTCATCAGCCACGGCTCCAGTGCACAGCCAGCATCCCCCACTAGGTGACCATGTGGGATGTCCCCATTGGCAAATGTCTGGTACAGCTGCGTCAGATGCCAGATATGGGAATCATGGTAGCTTCCAGGGCAGCCAGCACACACATTCAGTATTATGCCCTGGGCATCACACATGACCTGGCAGTTGATGGAGGGGAAGCCCTTGCAGTTGAAGTAGACCCTACCCCACTCACCAGCTGGTGCTTTGATGCATATGTACGTGCAGTCTATTGCACCCACTACCTCAGGGTATTCCACTATTTGCTGGAAGAGATGCATATTGCTGGCCAATACCTCACGGGAATTGGGGAAATATACATGATCACCAACATGTGCTGACGTGGCATCCAGGAACTGGTGCAGTACCCTGGATGCTGATGCCTGTGATATCCCCATCACATCACCGGTTGGCCTCTGGAAGGTACCTGTTGCTAATATTCTTAGGCCAACACATACCTTGGTTTCCACTGGGATGGGTTCCCCTCTGTTGGTTCTGTGTGTGAGGCGTGGCCTGCACAGCTCAGCAATTTGCTGCAGGAGGTCTCTGTCCATATATAGCACACCACTAACTCCAGTTCATGTAGCCCCTGGTAGGTTACCCTGGGCCCTCTACACTCTTACCCTGTACACTCTTCTCCTTCTCCTCACTGTGTGTTGTCCAGCAGCATTTCCATTGTCACCACCCTCAGCATGTTGCATATGTCGCCTTATAACAGCAATGGCAGCCCCTAACATTTCTTTGACTCAGTAAAGCTTTTTCAGTTTTCACTTCTATTAGCTTACTGCAGTGTCTGTTGTGAGAAACATAATGGACTGTTGTTTGCAGAGTTTTAAGTGCTAGGCTGGGCTGGGCCAGTGTACTGCCTCTGTAATTGCTTGATTCTGATTGTTTTCACCTGCTAGCTCTGCTAGTACTCCCTGGTAGCTTCCTACTATTTCTTGTGCTTCCTTTTTCCTTTCTGTTTCCTCAGGGGGGCAGCACCGCGCACATAAGTGCAAACACACTCACAGCAGCTCACACGGGCACACACATGCTTACAAGGAGTAAAACTTGCTTATTCGGGTTAAAACGCACGCACACCAGCGCAAACATGCTTACAACTCTTTAAACAGCCTTATACATGCTTACTCCAGCTTAAACGTGCACACTCATGCTTACACGCGTGCACTCTGTCTTACTCGGGTTTACAGGCACGCACAAAGACGCATACCCGCACAGCAAGAAAATTTGGTGTTATCCACGGCATACACCTTCCATTTCTTGTCTTTACCTAGCCTACCTGTTGACACACCTCTTTCCATGATGTGTAAATGACAGCTGACACATGCCACTCTGGTCCAGTGAGCTTCACTTCTTTCATACATACCCCACTCGTGATGTCACCTATCTTCTACTCTCTTACTCCACTTATCCTACTCCTACACTCCACTGACTGTGCTCATTTGCTATGTAAACTTGCGATTCACTATCCTAACCCTCCTTTGCGTAGGATTGCCTACTAATGCTTGGTTATATCTCTTAGACTGAGCTTCCCCCCTTAGCAACCTCTACTCGGTGGCCATGTTGTCTTCAGCCTGCCATTTCCTTGCATTGTACATTAACAATTTAAATAAGATCCACATTTGTGGGGTTTAATTTTTAGTTTTCTGGTTTTTAGAGTGCAGCCCATTTGTGCATTGCTGCGCTATGCTTAAACATAGGAAATCGGAGAAAAAAAATTGTTTTTTTTCATATTGCATCGGGAAACATTGCCAATGGCCGTATATTTGGCCATTGGCATGCTTCCTGCACTGAATACAACCTTTATTTGGACCTGTCACGGATCCGTTTTGCTATTTGCAGAACGGTACTCAGTTGTCAACTGAGTACATTTCTGCAAATAACACTGCTCTTACTCGGACAGGTTTGGGTTTCCTGAATCGCAAATCTACCTCATTTGCATGCCTTTCACCTGCAATTGAGGTAATTTGCATATCCAAGCACTGTCCGTGTAAGAGCCGTTTTAGGAGCTCTCTTGCATGCCCCTGCAGGCTGTTCCTGGATCACTCGTCGGACATGATGGCTGCATGGAGTCTTACTCTACTCTTAGACTCCATGCAAGCCATCGTGAATCCGGCCCTTAAAGTACAGTAATGCATTTTCTTATCACAGGAAGTGCAGTAATAAATGTGTAGTAATGTTTTAATATTGAATATTTACATGTATTTATATAATTCTACCTAAATTTAAAGTGTGAATCTTCATCCTTTGAAATATGAGGATGTTACATATGTGTATATTGCTGCTGCTATGAATAACAAATATATATGCAAACTCAATCATCACAACAGATTGAACTGCAGCTCCACAAAAGGGAACAAAACACAGTTATGTATGGAAAACCATATTGAAACAACAGGATATTTTAGCAAGGAGGTAGCTTTCCCTCCATCAGACATGTGGAATGTTTCACCAAATGTGCTCTCCTTAGGTCATTTTCAGTTAATGTGAGCTTGAGGGAAGATCAATGTTTAGAACTACTGGAATATGACTCTTTCACCCTTTCTTTTGCTATAATCTGACCAGATAAGAGGTTCATGACAAAGATGAGAAAGTTTTCTGTCTTAAGATGTAAACATTAAAGGGAGATTAATGCTCATGGGTAATATCAGTCCTGAAATCACAACTTAAAAATTGGACTTGCATTGGAGTGAATGGAAAAGATCAAACAATACAATTTCATGTAACTATCTCAATCAGATAATGAGATGTACATTAGCTAGAAAAAACTACAGAGTATATCTTCATCATACTAAAGCATTCATTTCTCCTATTAAATCCAGAAAAGCTTCTGGAAAGTTGTAAAGGAAATTAAAGGACCTACTTCTTAAACTTGTGTGAGAAAAACCTTGTCAAATACCGCAGTAACTGAAATTGAGTTATACCTGATAAAATTCATTAAAGAATACATTATATATCATTTTTCGGCTAAACATCTCATACTGCAAGTCTAGAATCTTTTTTTTAGAAAACATTAAATGAGTAACACAGATCTTTCATTTCAGATTAGTACCTCTTCCAAGTCTGTGTTAAAGATAATGGAGGAAGTTCACTGCAAGCCTTGTTTTGGTGTGACATATATTCACCCCTCTTTTTCTTAGATTAGGTATCCCTCGATTCCTAAAAGCTTACATCATTATTTTATCATTAAAATCAGAAATCTTTTCACCCCAGATAAAAATGAAGTAGTCATTGCACAGTCTAAAGTACTCAGGGAAGCGACCTTAGATCTATATCAAACTTAAATCCTTTTGCTAAAACATTTGAAGCAGAGGTCTACAGTCAAGTACTAGAGTACTATTAAAACATGCACTGTTATAATATTCGCAAGGTGTATTGTTTAAAGTTTCATCATTTAGACAGAAATAAGCAGTTTTTCAGATTGTATCTGCTCATATAGGGATAAAGATTTTTCATTGCTGCAATTTCAGTCAGCCAATTGCACTTTTCTGTGTGAGTTAAGTCCCAAAGAGTAAACATATGGGTTACTTTATAGACAGAACATTCAAATTGTCTGTTAGAGGAAGCTGCTCTGAGGAAGTGAGGCAACTCAGAATGTCCAGTGCTAGGCCTAGTTCTCCTCCTCTGTTATAACAGTTACAAAGTTCCACTTGGTTTATCCAAACTTATTTTAACACAGTATTCAAATGAACTCATTATGCTTAAGGCAGAAAAAAAGTGTCAAAACATCCAAATAAATTTGCAAAATGTGTTCATTACCAGATGCCAATTGCTTCAGACTCATAGCCTAAAGTCTGATTACACTAAAATCAGCAACCTTACTTTTTGTTGCCTCTCAGGGTCACAATCAGACTTCCCTACTTAATATTAAAAATCCAAAAGAATGTAATCTTATATGTAAGGCTACCAGGAGTGGTTACTTTAGCATATGGCAGATCCTAACTTTAAGTTTAAATATCATAGAGCCCATAAAGGATGAAGTGTTAACACAGCTCAGATTTTTCTGTAAAATGTCTGGCCCACACTCTCCTGATGCAATACAGGTTATATTAAAAAGCTGTAATTTCTGGTGTAAAATGTGCTCTTCCTCTGTTAGCTAGATGTTCATCTCGAAACATGTATTTCCTGCAAACTTACTCACTTTCCTACGAGTTATAGCTGACTCTTAGTGAGACACTGTGGACCACTCTAAACAAAATTTGTAGTTTTATGTTACCATCTGAGGCTTGAGAACACCAGAGCTTGTCATAGAGAAAAAGGGGTTACTGACAGAAAGTTTGCTAAAGTCAATGTATTAAAGGTGGCATTCATAGTCCCAAGGTTTGCAGTTGTGCTGTGGTTATCTGTAATGAGTGCGGCTATACCCCCTCCTTCCCTAATCCTTTTGCTCCTACACCCTCTTCAATATATTTGCATGCAGGGGATAGATCCTCCTGTTTTTATTTTATTTGTTTATTTATAGGAGAGAGAACTTGGGGAAGGAAATGGGGAAGAGGGTATAGGAGTGAGAGGACTGGAGATGAAGGGAGGAGAAGAGAAATTACTATGTTCACCCGTGTCCTATCTCCAATGTTTCCACTGCCTGATGTTCAATAAGTGGAAGACCCCATTTACATGGGGTGGAGGACTCGTGTGGCTCTGTGCTTGGAGTGCCCTGGAGCAATGAATCTTGCACCTAATGAAGAATGTCTTGCAAGGGCTGAAGGCTTCTCTCCACTACTACTCCAACACATAATCCACCAGGTCCTGAAGCTCACAATGCTCATGGCTCTCTTGGTTATTTATAGGATCTCTGGAACTTTGGAAAAGGAAACATACATAGGACAGAAAGGAAAAAAGAAATGCAGAGTAGTGCATAATTAAAATATAAAACTGAGAGAGAGGGTAAAATGACACACAAAATAGAGACAATAATTTCACTCATACTAAAATGCTGTCACTGTATACTTTTTTGACAGTGTTTACTAAGCATCAAATGAGCAAGTGTAAGATATGAAAAGTTACTACACTTTACACTTTCAATGCAGTAATGCTACACATTTAATAAGCAGGTGCTGGATTTTAAATGGCAAAACATTTTACAATGACAAAATATTCTGCAATATGGTAATGAAAAACATCTAATAAACAGTTGTAAGATATAAAGAGGTACTGCATTTTACAATGAAAAGATATTATGTAATATGGTACTGAGAAGGTTTTGCTGGAAATGTTATTAGTATTACAATATTTTTGCAAGTCTACTTCAAGTGCTACTTACATCTGAATGATTTCTGTAAAAGACGGTAGGCTACTTCCATTTTATGTGCAACGGAATGTTTTGAATAATTTCACATACTGATTTCAGAAACAGGAAATCAGTATGCGTGGTTGATTTTGTAAGCATAAATAATGTTTGCATACTCATGAGCATTCTCAGTGAGCCTAGCAAGCTTTCTTAGTGCTTATCATTTGTTACACCCAATCTCATCTACAGTATGGCTACTGAAAGAACTAAATGGATGCATAGTCATTACCTATCATATATATGTATCCATCGCTATGTAAGGCAGTCAGTGTTTACTTTAATCAGATATGAAACATTTTGTAAGCAACAAAAAATGCTTTCATACACTACATGCAATAACAAAAGGGTCGTTGCTCTGCCAAATCCAGCTGTTCGTAACAAAAGTCCAAAAGTAAACGAAAAAACGTAGCTGGATGCTGCTGGTTATATAAAACAATTTATTCCATAAAACAAGTACAACCGGGCGCTTCGAGCGCTGGTTGATCCCCTTCATCAGATAAAAGCATTACATCACATTGCTGTTTTTAAAACACATTCTACCCAATCATCAATTAATAAAAAACCCGCCTTTTGCTGAGTGCTGGTTTGAGCGGAACTACATCATTTAATCCTGGATCCCTGTGTGCTGTCAATTCCAGGATCCATTTAGTCTCAGCCAATTCAGTGCTCAATTTGATATCACCCCCCCTATGGGTCAAGTGCAAATTCACAATCACTCTGAAAGTAAAGCTATGCAAAGGATATTTTTTTTTTCAGATGTCTAAACAATGCATTACTTTCATTTTCATTTCTAATGTTAGACAAATGTTGAAGTATCCTTTCTTTCAACATCTGATTGGTCTTCCGACAATAATAGCTCAACACGAAGCTACACTCAGCTATATAAACTACATCAGTAGTATTACAAGTTGCTTTCCTTAAAACATATACCTTATTATTATTGGGGTGGCAAAATTCACCCTTTTTAATAAAGGCACATGCCTTACAGCGACCACAAGGGACTGTCCCTGCTCTCCCCATAACACTTTTCCGGACTGAAAACCTCTCTTCTCTACATAGAACATCTTTTAAATTTTTGTTCCTTTTGTATACAAGCGGTTGAGTGCCCACCATGTCTCTAAGAGACTCATCACTAGTTATGATGTTCCAGTTTTTACGTATAACGTTGCTGACCCCTCTAATATCACTCCCATAAGTCAATGTTACCTTTCGGGTACATGATCTAACATCCTTTACCACATGGTTGTTACAAGATGTATTTAGCCATGGTTTATATTTATCGGACCTATATGGTTTGTTCTTCTTTATAACATCCTTAACCATTTTCTCATTATAACCTCTGTCAATGAAACATTGACCCAAATGTACCAATTCCCCCTCAAACTGTTGGTCATCCTTACTCAGCCTGGAGATCCGTCCTAACTGTCCCTGAACAACATTAGGGAAAGTGTGTCTCGGATGCATGCTGTCAAAAGACAGCATCGTATTCCTCCAACACTCCTTCCTAAATAGCTTGGACGAAAAACTTCCATTTTGCTGTACTAAACATACATCCAGAAAATCCACGGCCTCCTTAGACATGACCACACTAAACCTAAGGAAGGTGGTAGTGGTATGGAGATAATCGACGAAGGACCTCAACTCTATATCTGTTCCCTTCCACAGAATAAAAATATCATCCACAAAACGGAAATATTTATATAGTTGTATCTTCCAAGCATGATTACCAAACACAAACAACTCTTCCCAATGGGAGAGCACAAGGTTTGCATAGGTATTGGCACAGGGGGTGCCCATAGCAATCCCCTGTGCCTGCCTATACACACTATCTGTTCCTTGAAATATGTTGTTTTCCAATACCAAGGTTAACAGTTCAACGACCAACTCCACTTTATTGTGTAAAAGTCCCCTAGCTGTTAAAAGGGTCTTGATGGCCCGTATCCCATAATCATTGTTGATGACTGTGAACAAATTGTTCACATCCAGGGTGGCCATTAAGCATATCCCTGGTGATCCCCCTGGCTTAATGTCACCAATCAATGTCAAGAAATGCCCTGTGTCTTTCAATATATGTTCTATGGAAGCCACATATGGTTTGAGAAACACTTCCAACCAAATCGAAATGTTCTCAGTGACCCACCCCCTACCCGATACAATCGGTCTTAGGGGTCACTCAGTGCTTTAAAAACTGGTGTGATCGGTTTGTCAACATGTAAAAACTCCAATTCCTGTGGTGTAATCAATAACTTTTGATTCAAAATGTTTAACTTGTTATGTACCCTATCGATAACCCTCCTCACTTCAATGGGATTAATCGGTAGGTAAGTGTTCATATCAGACAAAAGCATATTTAATTTCTGCACATACCAACTTGAATCTATGACCACAACTGAACCACCCTTATCCGCCGTCTTTATCATAATATCAGTGTACCCACTTAATCTGGACAACGCCAACCTCTGTCCATCAGTCAAATTATAATATCTCTCTCTATCCCTATCCTGAAAATACTCTACAAGGTCTCGGTCACATTGGTTAATAAAAAGTTGCAAGGCCGGTGTCAAAACCGGTACGAAATTGCTAGGTTTTCTTAGACCTACATTTGTACTCTCAGTATTACCATACATCTTCCCCAACATCAAACTCCGACAAAAATACATAACATCCAGTAATACTTCTTGATAACTACACATTTTGCTTGGAACAAACGACAAGCCTTTATTCAACACTGCAAGTTCATCCTGTGTTAAATCACGAGAGGATAAATTAAAAACAATATTGTTAGACTCACTATAAGTCACTCTACTGTCCGTCTCTTCTTCATCAATTCCCTGTCGTCGCTTGAAGAGCGCTTCCACAGACCCTTCTTTTTTACTTGGACTGGTAAAAGGTCCAAAAAATGACTCTGCATGGGCCGTAGTTTGGGTCTGGCTCCTGCTCGTGAACCTTTGTCAAAAACCTCATTAGAAACAAGGCCCACAGTCTCAGAGCTGGTTGTGGCTTCAGAACTAGTTGTAGCTTCACTGACGGTTTGCCCCGGTATGGGCGTATCAGTCGTGACCACAACACACCCCTCCGTTTCCTCATTAAAAACTGTGTCGACAACTATGTCTTGATTTGAAGAATCCATCAATCCGCACGGTGCAACCACGGTTGAAGGCCCTGGATCCGTATCTAGATGTACTATCTGTCCCTCTTTTCTATTGGTGCTCTTAGCTGTGTCAACAAATGGTGGTCCCCTCTGTCTATTCCATACAAAAATGTTCCCTTTAGAGAAATCATCGTGATCTCTATGGAGTTTACCCAGTTTCTGTGTCCGCAACTTTGTATCGTTGTCAGTAAACATCAAATACGTCTCATGGAGTTTCTTCTTGTACCGGGGTTCCGTATAATCATTTTCTAACTTATGTTGCAACAACAAAATGTCCTTATTTAACGTCACAACCTCTTTGGAGAAAAAATCATTTAGCAGTTCCATATACATAAAACTTGTACTAATATTGATAGATTGCCACCTGGCCAACAATTCTGGATACCTGTCTCCTTGGGACGGCATGCAAAGCACGCGCATTCCTCGGGGTACAATGCCGTATTCCAGACAGGCTTCGAGGTGGAATGTCTGCCACTGTAAACGCTGTAAACGGGTGACTTTATAACTCAAGTCCCTGAGATTGTCATCAAAAGTTTTCTCCATTGCCATTGGCATCCGTGTTACACTAGGTCTCGTTTGTGTGGCGCCAAAACCTAGCTTGAGTAAAGGATTAGATGTCGAAGTAAGATGGCTTATACACCAGTTTCCTGGTGAGGTGTTAGCGGTTCCCTGGTCAACCGCTATCCCCATCTCTGCTCTTTCCACAGCATGCATCACAACGATGGACCCCAAAAATCACAAAGGAAACAGTCAATAACAAAAGGGTCGTTGCTCTGCCAAATCCAGCTGTTCGTGCTGCTTGCTGCTGTTATATAAAACAATTTATTCCATAAAACAAAACATACACAGATGAGGGGGCTTTCGGGTTGATCCCCTTCATCAGATAAAAGCATTACATCACATTGCTGTTTTTAAAACACATTCTACCCAATCATCATTAGAAATGAAAATGAAAGTAATGCATTGTTTAGACATCTGAAAAAATATCCTTTGCATAGCTTTACTTTCAGAGTGATTGTGAATTTGCACTTGACCCATAGGGGGGGTGATATCAAATTGAGCACTGAATTGGCTGAGACTAAATGGATCCTGGAATTGACAGCACACAGGGATCCAGGATTAAATGATGTAGTTCCGCTCAAACCAGCACTCAGCAAAAGGCGGGTTTTTTATTAATTGATGATTGGGTAGAATGTGTTTTAAAAACAGCAATATGATGTAATGCTTTTATCTGATGAAGGGGATCAACCCGAAAGCGCTCATTACGTGTTGTACTTGTTTTATGGAATAAATTGTTTTATATAACCAGCAGCATCCAGCTACGTTTTTTCGTATACACTACATGCAACTCACTAACAATTGTGAATGATGTATTTGCATTTTGTGACAGTTTTTTATTTCATGTTGCTATTCATATGTTCATGGGTAAGTACTAGGCTAGTTGCCCTTGTGGGCAACTTTAAGCCTAGCCATTCTCCCTTTTGTGCTTGAATTAACCTATCCTGTTTGGTTAATGATTGGCCTTACCCATCCCATGGTCGATAATTATACATTACCCCTAATGAGAAAAAATGGGATCATATCACAGATAATTTGAGGGCATACATTTAGAAGCTGCCACTGTCCATTAGTAGAACAGGATGCAGTCCTTGAGAACATTTTCTGTTTCCCATTCATAGATCCAAGTTGCACTTGAATAAGAACAAAGATGATCTTGGTTTTCTGTGCATGCGAGTCTGTTCCAGAGCATTGGTATCCTCCACAAGATATACCTGTCCCTTCAAGTCATTCTGTTCATGCTGGAGAAGAGGTTTAGATCTGAAGTCCAGGTATTTTTGATGCCATTCAACTTGCTGATGTGTAGCAAATCTGTTAGTATTGTGTCAGAGGATGCTTTGCATTCCAGAGACAAGTCATATATTGGCAGTCTGAGGATATTGAGTATAGTGTCAGGGCTTTGAGTCAGTTCATGTAGGTCATGTTGTTTAGGTGTTGTGTCCTTTTAGTAATGTATCTCTGTAGGCATTCCACTTATCATAGGTTAGACAACTTGATTACCTTTGCAGAGTCTTTTTCAAATGGCAGAAATCTGTCCCTTGGGTGATAAATCTCTTGCACAAGCTAGGATTCCACCATGGCTACAGAACAGTTTGGTGGGGCAAGTATATCTCACAGAGAATACCGCTGCTCTGCAACAGACTCTCCATTCATGTAAAACAAACTTCATCCCTGTCCATGTTCAAGCACAACTTGGATCTGTGGATAGGAAACAGGAAATTTACTCTAGGACTGCCTCTTGTACTAGTAATGGAAAGAATTAGCTCCTAATTACTTTTTCCCCATGCATATGCCCACTCAAATTACCTATAGTATGATCCCAGTTATTGTTATTAGACGTAATATATAATTATTGACCATGGGGTGGGTAAGGTTAATCTCTAACCAAATGGGATAGGTTAATTGGAGCAGAAAAAGGGAAGAAAAAGACTTAAAATCACCAGCAAGGGCAGCTAGACTAGCACCTACCTGTGTGTGTGTGTGTGTGTGTGTGTGTGTGTGTGTGTGTGTGTGTATCTATATGTATGTATATATATATATATATATATATATATATATATATATATATATATATATATATATATATGTGTGTGTGTGTGTGTGTATATATATATATATATGTGTGTGTGTATATATATATATATATATATATATATATATATATATATATATATATATATATATATATATATATATATATATATATATATATATGTGTATATATATATATATATATATATATATATATATATATATATATATATATATATATATATATATATATATATATATATATATATATATATATATATATATATATATATATATATATATATATATATATATATATATATATATATATATATATATATACAAAAACACACACACACACACATATATGTAAAGATATAAACTTACATTTATGCATATGTATGTGTTTACTTATATATCTGTTTTTACATATATACAGTAAATATATGTTTGCCTTCATATATGCATTTCTAATTTAGGATACCTCTAGTTATGTAACTTACTTTCGCACTGTTAGCCTACCTACCTCTAATTACTAAGACATGTAAATGAAGAGGAAAAAAGAGAAAAGTAAAAGTACTACTGTTGTCTGACCTTGTCAACTGAATCTGTAAAACCTACTTGGCCAGCTGATTGGCCTTCCTCCTCTTCTGCAGGTCATTGTACCTGTTCTGACTCTACTTCCCAGGGTGGGTAAACTCTATCTAGGATGACATGGTGTCACCCATCTCTGTTCAAATGCCTATTTTTTTCCAATCAATGCTGGACAGTGGAGGCTGGTGACTTCAAATCAAAGGGAGGCTGCAGGAGACAGCTGAATGGGTGTGGTCAACAGGAAGGGGTGTGGCCAACTAGAAGGGAGCAGAGATATGCTTGAAACCACAAAAACTGGGACTTTAATTAAATACTCTGCCCTGGGTGCCAAACCATCATTATGAAAGTCCAACCAAGACAAAATGAATTGGAGAAGAAAAAAAATATTTCAGTGCATTGGCTACATGACAGTTTACTTAATGTCTAGATGGAAACAAAAAGGTTGTGAGGCATGAAAAAATAAATTACTTTTTAAATGCATTACTGGAATATCAGTCAAAATCAAGTATAAAACAACAAGCAGCACTCGACTCAAACCACTTCTTTCACTGCAGTTCTAATTATAATTTATATTCAGTTTTATAAAATATCAAGTAACATGCTGAAAGGAGCAGTCTCTGTGATACCTCCACTTGTAAAAATGTTTCTTATCCAAAAAAGACCTGCTGCCTGACAACAACTATCTATTTGTTTCATGGGGAAAACATGATCAAAGTAAAAAATTAACAGCAAACAAGAAATATGCTCAAGATAAATTGCTTAAAGTATTACTGCACAGGTTATTGACGATACATGATAGATTGGCATTCTGTTTAGTTTACAGGTAAAGCCTGCAAAGATGACTGCAAGTCTACAACAAATGTAACAAGCTTATGAGAATACTGTAATCCTGTCCTTTATTACAAATACTGCCATATGCATTTTAATACATAAGGCTTATGCATTATCTAGTTATATAAATATTCTGTGCATGACAACAACACAAAGTCTTTCAATGTTGATAATTCTTTAACAGTATGCTTATTAAAGCTTACTTGCATCTTATAATCTCAGACAAGCTAACCTGATGATCATTAAAGCATTGCTACTTAAACAGAGAACAACAGGCATTGCAACAACATGCATTTTCTGAATAATAAGAAGCATAAATCAACAGTATAAAAATATGACAGAAATCCAAGACATTCTGCAAAATCAAGGACAGATGAAAAGCCACTGTAGTACTTGTGCCTACCTTGGGGCGATGCTCTGTACACTTACACTGCATAACTGCTCCTTGCCTTGCTTGGACACATCCAGAGTCAGTACATGGGGGAGTGGGGTACAACAAGTATGTCTCAATTTGAAATGTCTCTGGCTGACAGTGATGGCCCTGACACATTTGTCATACCTCTCAACATCAGAGCAAGAAATCAGGAAGCCATAAATAGAAGTGAGACAAAGTCCCACAAATAAGGACAATTTTTAAATACTGCTCTTATAAACTTAGAAAGATTATACAATAGTAGGTTTTGCATTCTTATGAATTTTCTGAAGGGTATGAAATGTGAAACTCAAATGTCTGTCATTTTTTTTCTGACTTCAGTCTTTAATGATTTGCCACTAATTTGCCAGAAAACTACAATTTTATGAAAAAAAAAACAGATGTAAAATGTGATGGAAAAATATAAAATAGCCACACAATACAGCTGGGAACCTGTCAAAGAAGGGACACTTATTTAGTATTAGTACTGTTAAGTTGAGCAGCTGACAAAATAAGAGAATCTACATGCATTTCTGAAATAAAAGTAATCTGTATCTCTGATCATTACAATTATTTATTAATTGTAAACTCTCCAGGTTTCTTCAAAAATTGCCATTTTGGGGAGGGATTATTAGGGAGAGAGCAATGTTTTGAGACAAAATCAGGGACAGTTGAGAGGTTTGGATATACCTGATTCTATAAAGAGATTTATTTGCACATACCTCTTGACCTGCTAATTCAGGAAATCTGGACAAGGCCAAATATGTTGGGGAAACAAACAAACAGTACTAAAAATTGCTCTTGTATAAACTTAGTTGATAGAATAACAGGTCATGCTTTAGCATGCATTTTTCTGAAGTGTATGAGGTCTGAAACTCAATGTCTGTCATTATTTAGTGACTTCATTCTTAAATGATTTGCCAGAAAATCAGACATTTTATGAGGAACAAACCAAAAATAAGAAGCAAAAATCTATTCATTCTGGAAAAATCTGGACAGTTGAGAGGTATAGTTCAGCCAGGAGCATTGTGCGGCAGAAATCTTACATGACAGAATTATCTCCCTAGGTGTGGACAATAAGTACCCCCTCCCAAACCAAAAACTATGATCAAAGAGAAGTGATTGCTTCAATCTGGCGTCATCACTTTCAGTAGCATTCAGACTCAATCAGTGAAAATATTCAGTAACAAAAAAAGTCTGTGTTTGTAGACAGGTGATTTAACTGGTTCCTAAGAACTGGGAGGTGGCATACCTGAGCTGATCAGATAATCAGTAAACATCTTCCTGATTGTAATCCAAATTATGATTAGTACCACAGGAAAATATACGCTCTTGAACAGAAGGCACAGAGGTAAAATCATAAAAATAAAAAACTGTTCAGGAGCAAAACCATGCAGAAAATAACAAACAGCATACAATAAGTCTCTTCAGACCAAAGTCATGTAAAACGTATCAAACAGCATACAATAAGTCTCTTCAGACCAAGAATATATGAATAATCAAATCCAATGAAGTAGAATGCTGTTAACTTCTTTAAAAAACAACCCCGGGATTCATGAAGCTTGCACCAGGTGAAGGAGTAGCGTAGGTGGTATAACACCAAATATGGCCGCCGAGCGATTCAGGAATGATCCAATTCCACATGCACTACCGGCGTACGCCAGAGCTGCACAGCCCTTGGGTTAGGTATGCTAATCACCCCATGCGCAGTGCCGCACCATGCAAATAAAGGTACATAGTGATTCATGAAGTGGTGCAGGCGTAAGGTAAGCCCACAGAAATATAAACCAAAAAACACGGTTTACATTTTTCCAAACAGAACATCGGAGCTATCAAAGTGGACCAGACTCATGTATTACAAAGTTAACATATGCCAATGGCTAAATATACAGCCAATGGCATAAGAAAAGATGCACAACGCCTAAAAAACAACATTTAATGTCATGTCCACAATAACGCAAAGTACAACCGCAGGACATGTGTGCGCAAACGGGAACACAAAGAAAATATATACAAATGTCATAAAATTGCAATGTAATACAAATCATGATTTCACCATAATACGCAATGGTATGCATGGTACACCACAACCAAGCTGCAAGGGTTGCTAAGGGTCGGTGACAGTGTTTGGCGCGGTAACTAGGAATTAGTAGTCAATGCCATGCAAATGAGGCAGGTAATAGTGAATTGCAAATGTCCCGCCGGACTAAGGATGTGCCATACGGCGCAGTGCTACAACACTGAGGAGTGGTTTAGAGGTATATATCATCAGCAGTGGGGTGTGCCACTGTAGCTGTAAGCACATTAGAGCAATGCAAATCTGGCCTGGCCGTTGCTAAGCAAAGCCGCAGGACAGGGATGGGGAGGTAGGTATAGCATCGTTTAGCTGAGAGCACATATGGTGCCCGAAAGCGCATGTGTACGGGGATGAAAACATGCCCGAAACCCAGTAAGCGGATGCACGCGCCGCACACCATAGCTCAAACAGGAAGGTCAGGGGAAAAAAATAAGGAAATGCCGCAGTAGGGTAATTGGAGTACAACTGAGCAATTAACACCTATTAACTCACAGCTGGCAATCGACGGCAGCTGACAAGTCTGCTCACAGAAACCTGCAAAACAGGATAGGGGAGGTGTCGGATTGCAAAGAAAAGAGAACTGTCATAGCAGAGCAAAGCAAACCTGCAGCAGATTGGCCATAGAACATATTACGCAAGATAAGCCAGGTTTAGGAAAGTATAAATGAAAGCAGGCTGCTGGATGCATGCCAGAAAATGGGAGGTGAAACGAGAAGAAATGTAAAGGGAAGGGCAAGAGGTAATCCACGGCAGCCAAATGTAATTCAACACCAAAGGCACCACAATAGTAGTTCCTGTGGTAAAACTCATAAGATACCCTGTAGCTACGATCATACATACACACCCTATGACATCATCAGTGTTCACAGCACAATAGTATAAAGTGTGAAAGCACCTCACACACACCTGTGTATTCCCAAACACTGCACCATAGGTGTAAACATACTGGGAACTTTTACGATGTACATGTTGGGAGCTGCCATAGCTGTGATTCATCACCATGTGTTAGTGACTGAAGGTGTTGTGGAGGATGATGCTGACAACCACTGCAGGCCCCGGAGGAGGAGAAGAGTGTTCAGACCAAGGGTAACCTACCAGGGGCTACATGATCTGGTGATAGTAGAGCGTTACAGGTTGGACAGGGACACCTTACAGCAAATAGTTGAGCTGTGCCGGCCATGCCTGAGATCCAGAAACAACAGAGGGGAACCCATCCCAGTGGACACGAAGGTATGTGTAAGCTTGCGAATACTAGCCACAGGTACCTTTCAAAGGCCAACTGGAGATATAATGGGGATCTCACAGGCATCAGCATCCAGGGTACTACACCAGTTCCTGGATGCCATGTTACCACATGCCAATGAGCATATATACTTCCCCCGAACTCAGGAGGAGTTGGCCAGCAATATACGTCTCTTCCACCATGTGGCACACTATACAGAGGTACTGGGTGTGATAGACTGCACGCACATACATATCAAGTCACCACCCGGTGAGCATGGTAGGCACTACATAAACCGCAAAGGATACCACTCCATCAACTGCCAGGTCGTGTGCAATGCCCAGGGCATTATCATGGATGTGTGTGCTGGCAGCCCTGGAAGCTACCATGACTCCCACATCTGGCATGCCTCACAGCTGTATCAGGTATTTGTCAAGGGGGGACATCCCACATGGCCGCCTTGTGGGGGGATGCTGGCTATGCACTGGAGGCGTGGATGATAACTCCCATCAGAAATGCACACACACCCATGCAAAAATGCCATAATGAGGCACACACACAAACCAGAATCATCATAGACCATGTGTTTGGGATGCTGAAATCACGGTTCCGTTGCTTGGACATATCTGTTGGAGCCTTGCAGTACTCTCCAGGCACGTGTGCCTACATCTTCATAGTATGTGCCATGCTACATAATATGATCCTGCAGAAACAGCTGCAGCAGGGAAATAATGGTGAAGGCCCTCACAGCCCACCGTAATTGCCAAGGCCATCACAGGCACAGTGGGATTCAGACCATGAACACCCTGTGCCAGCCCCAGTAGGCAGACGGAGGCATGTCCAATATGCCTACGCCTTGGCAAAGAGGGAACATATAGCACATACTCTAACAGTGTAGGCCCCTATGGACTGACACACCTCTCCACCTGCACACACAGTAAAATGGATGGCATACACACACAACCTCCTGTAAATTGTAATGTATAGGTGGCCTACTGTGTGAATCCTACATAGGCAGCCCTCAACCATTGCACACACAACAGCTATTGGAACAAGGAATGTCAACACCTGAACAGTACATGCACCTATCAGCATATGTTGGTACTGTATATATAGGTTCTTAGGTACATCGGTAGGTACACGCCCGATTGTCAAAGGCCATTCATCAATCGAGGCAAACAGTGTCTGCTGTCACCACCACATCGAGTAACCAACTGACCCTCAGTGGAGCAGAGCCAATTGCGGGATCCATGTGTGTAATCACTGTTCCCCACACACTCTGCATGGATTCCTTGGTGTGTAAATGAGGGGCTGCATACAATGTAATCATGGATGTAGTGGCAAAGCATGGGGTGTACCCATGACAGGTATCTGTCACCCCAGCATGCTCCACCTATGGTTGTGTGAAGGTGTAGCACATTATAGTGTGTGGGTCACTGTGACATACATTCCCAATGCTGGGGCATATCCATTAAACATCACTTGGACATACCATTAATAGGTCCCATCCATATGTAAACTAACTGAGTTACCCATTTGATTGCAGTATGGAGTAACAGCCATAGTACAGTCCACATACTAAACTCCATAACCCACGTGTACAAATCCCAGATGCCCAACTGGTAAATGCACTGACTGTTGTGCATGTTCCCGGTACTACGTCCTGCAAGGGATGTTACATAATCCCGAAGGCACGAATAATGGATGTTGGATGCAGGTCATCAGATCAGGTTTAGCACATGTTAGCAGGAATATGCAGTGCCCAGTGCTGGTAAGCGTCGTTTAAACATGACCATAGGGATATGCGCGAAAGAGGGCTAAGCTTCCCTCAGTATCGCGCAGATCACGGTCAGTGATGTCCAGAACAGGTGAAACTAGCATTATTCACCCCTGTACTAATAGTGCCTGCGCTGAAGGGTAAAACGACCACTGCCAGGAGTAGAACATGCAATCATGTACACAATCACCTAACCCTAAGCTACCCAAGATGCACCAATGGCAGGTGTGAAATGTGACAGGTTCAAACACAAACGTGTGGAGTCCAGGAAACAGTATACACCAACAGGTACACAATGAAAGGTGTATTCTCCCTCTCACTCTCTCTCTCATATATATATATATATATATATATATATATATATATATATATATATATATATATATATATATACACATATATATAATAGAGATAGAAAGGGAGATAGAGAGATATATGTTGATATATACGGATTCACCTATATCTGCAAATATATAGATAGGTCAATGACATGTACACAACCATGGAGGTAGAAATAAATAGGACACTGCCAACTATGGAATGTGTCACATACCTTCACGTGTAATCACGAGGCTTAAAGACCGAAAGATCACAGTACCGGAACACTGGAACCGCTTTTAATATTATCACGATATTAAGGGACATTTAGTTATCGCTGCCGGTGTTGCGGTCCACGTAGGTACTGTGTTCAACTGTGTTTGTGATTGCTGTAGTCTGTGTATGTGTGTGTTGAGGGTGCCGTGTGCATTTCTGTGGGACTGTAATGTGTGTGTGTGTTTGCATCGTGTGTCTGTTAGTGCTAACTCGGAGGTAGAGCAGTACGGTAGGTGTGGTCATAGTTGGCCATAGGCATACGGTACCACCTGTCCCACTTTAAGAGGGACAGCCCCTCCCTGGGCAGTTGTGTCCTGACAAAAAATATTAAAAAGGGCAAATGTCCGAGATTGTAGGACATAATTATGTCCCATATATTATGTAACAGTTGCATTAAATAGTTATGCCTGTATCTACAAAACGTAAACGTTACATGAAACATGATAAGTAGCTAAAGTGCTACAACAATAAGTATGTATTCAGGATAAAAGTATGTTCTATCCTGTGTACTGACCGTGGGTATGTGTCGGCCTGTAAACACCGATGTGTGTCCTGCAGATGTCCCACTATGGCCATTTGAAAGGGTGGCAACCCATGCCAAAGAGGCTCAGTCACCAACACAACTGCAATGAGTGCAAATATCTGTGACAGATATACACGAGGCAGCTGTCATTTAGTAACATTCCTTTACATATCGCTGTATTTCCGGAGGTATGGAAGTATCAACCTCACCTGCATACTATATAGAAACCAATTAACAATGGCTCAGTGTATAAGCCTGTAACAACCATAGTTCAGTCTAAGTGATAGGTCTTCAATTAGGGAAGGAGCCCACACACATATATGGAATATGTAGGAATGCAGTCCCCACAAACCTGTATATGCTATGTACACCCACCTACATCTCCCCCACACCCAAAACAATTGCAATACAGACTGTAATAACATCACAAACATCCACTCACTCAATTACATCTGCAGAACCATTAACATACCTTGTGAGAGACACATTTGTAAAGGCACAATGTGAAATCGTAGCTGTTGTATAATGGATACGAAAACCCCAAAGGAAGCAGTCTGCAGATATGATTCCAGTAAATCCAATAAGTGAAAATAATCACTGTAATAAATATATTGTAAGCACTTTTATTTCACAAGAACTTTCGGAAGGCTTAATATCCTACCTTCTTCAGACAAAACAGTACATGACAAGGAAAAACTCATTTAAATACCTATTAACCTTGTTAATGACCTCATAATTGAGGACCAACCTACAATTAAAAGCCTCCACTTTTAAATACATTTTAGAAACATTCAAAATGTTCTTAAAGAACCTATAAAAACATATTTTTAAAATCCTGTATAAACCACATTTAAAAACAGCCTATAGACACTACTGTTATATGTAGTGTTAAATATACACACACAAATGTGCCAATCTAAAACATTGTAAATCCTCTATCGTTTTAAGAAGTGCAGGATTAACTGCCATGAATAAACAAAAACCAGCCATCCCCCCCTAAAGCTGAAACGATATCAAATGTGCTCACATAATGTACAAGCCTACCCAAAGAATGTATGTCCTCCATTCATCTAAAAATGCAGGATAAATTATGAATCGAAAAGCGCTAAAACTAAAAAGATGTCATATACCTACACTATACCACTTGTGATCAATAGTCCCAGAACAAAACACACTAATACATGAATCTATGTATATATGTATATATATGATTCCCCCCCCCAAAAAAAAATATATGTATATAAAAAAGACTCCATTCTATGTAGTTTCTCTTCAGGAGGGACCAGTAAAACTAGGTCATAACAGGGGTACTAATTATCTCCTCAGGGCCAGGAATTTAAGTATACAAGACACCGAAATGGCTTCATTTAATCCAGGATGTATATATGCTCCTGTTCTAATTTGCCAAAATAGCTCTTCTTTTTCCAAACTAATCTGCTATGGGCCACTATTTAAATCTATTGCGACTTGCTTAAGAACAGAAAAATGAAAGACATGGTCAGGGTATTCCATCACATGGTGAACCAGTGCATTCTTTAAGTCCATCTTTGATATTGCATAAAGATGTTCATATATGCGTTTCCATAACATCCTTTCGGTCTTCCCTATGTAGAAGGCCGAACATTTGTTACATAGGGCTACGTAAACCACTGCTCTAGCCCCACAGTTGAAACTGCCCCTGACCTTGTATCTCTTTTTGTTTATCATAAGTTGTGTTCCTTCCTGTATATTTTTGCACTGATGGCATGTCCCACATTGGGTCATACCTTTATGTCTATTAGGACCTACTCTTTTGCTTCTTTCTAGAAGGGATTTTAAACAAAACCCCTTTCTAAATGTAAAACCTGGTACTGGTCCCAATATGTCAATCAATTGCCTATCCTCCCTAATAATAGACCAATTCTTCTGTAAAATGTCCCTTATGAAGCGATGGTCAATTGAAAAGGTGCATAAAAATTTTATGCTTAAATTAATCTTTTCACTATTCAATCTCATTACTCCCATATTGTCTTGACCTATCAAGGTATCTGAAACCTGTGGGTTCAAAATAGGTTTAAAATGTCCAGAAAGCCTTTTCATCTCCACCTCTTTCTTAATTTCAATGAGGAGTACCCAAGGATAACCTCTATTCACAAACATGTTGCTCAGTTTATCGCATTCGTCCACAAAGTCCATGTCCCTAGTGGTCATACGTGCTGCCCTTACCATCTGTCCTTTAATGACTGCTCTTTTTTGATGGTAAGGGTGACAACTACTAAAATGTAAAAACCCATTAGAATAAGTGGGTTTGCGCTAGATTACTAATAAATCTAGATTCATTGTAGTCTTTACTGAGCAATATGTCTAGGTAATTTATTTCATTAATATTCACTTCAAACGTAAAATCCAAGAAATCTGTGAATGTCCTCATATCTTCAATAAAACACTCTATTCCATCTAAAGGGCCCTTCCAAAGAAAAAACATGTCGTCCTGGTATCTAGTGTACCAGGCGACATGTTGTTTGAACACTTCATTGTTGAATAAGAGTGTGTTTTCCCACTGTGCAATAACACAGTTGGCAAACGCTCCCCCACACGGGGAACCCATAGCAACCCCTGACGTTTGCTTATAAGTAAGCCCATTAAAGTTAAAGAAACTGTATTTTAGAATCAACTCTAATAATGTTTCCGTTATATACATAATATTTTGCGACACCTTTTTATTTTCCATGAACGTCCTCAACCATTCCAAACCCAACTGTTGGGGTATGACTGTATATAAATCTTTAATGTCCACAGTCAAAAGAATAAAGTTTGGGTCGAAGGGTATTTCATTAATGTTCTCCAAAAAATTCCACGAGTCCTTACAGATCTGCTTTTCTGTTTTAATGAGTGGCTTAAGAATAGTGTCCACATACTTGGCACAAGCGACCAAAATCGACCCCCTGCTATCCACAATTGGTCGAAACGGAGGTTTACTAATGGACTTGTGGATTTTTGGGGCCCCAAAAAAAGAAGGCATTCTAGGTGCCAACATACTCAAATAAGAATGTACGTCATGGCCTATGAATTCCTCTAAAAATAGATCTTCAATTGTGGTTCTTATTTTATTATAGGCTTTATTTACTTCGTTCAAACTGATATTCTCATAAGGGCCCTTAGTCAAATGTATGGTAAGTTCATTTATATAATCATTATGATTCATAAAAATAAGTCCATTACCTTTATCGGGTTTCATCACCCGTATATTACAATCTTGGATTAAAAATAAAAAATCACGTTGCTCCCCTGAAATATTAAGTTTATTTTTGGCATTACATGTCTTATTAGTTGCCAAATGTCTTAGGTCCAGTTCACACGCTTTCTCGAATGATCTTAAGTTATTAACTAATGGAGGGTTAAACAAGCTAGCTATTCTGAAGGGGTTAGCTAAGGATGAACCTTTACCTAAAAGAGTGGTTAGGTTTAACTTACGTACAAATAATTTGAGGTCGATGATTGTTTTAACTAAATCCATGTGAGAGTCCGGGACAAAGGCCAGGCCCTTGGAGAAGAAGTCCACCATTTCAGTGGTAATATTCAGTGTAGTATAATTGAAAATCTTAAAGTCACCTTCTGTACTATACACTATAATGGGATATTCTACCAAAGGTGTCATTGCCTCCCCTGATTCTGTCTGCTCCTTAAATTCGTCCCCGACGTCGCATTCCTTCTCGACCTCAAATTCATTTGGTGCAAGTTCCGGCCATCCCAAAAACCCTGATTATGTTCGTCCCTTATGTCATCAACCTCATAGTTAGGAGCATCTAACTGTGGTCCAGGCACCATGTCCGTCTCACCAGATTGCCCTACTACCCCATGTCCATCATCTAATTCAACCCCACAATAACTAGGCCCATGGTTAAAATTATCATCCTCAATCAAGAACTCATCTAGACAATGTACCTCTTGTCCCACTCTAGGATTATCTTGTCTGTATGTTTTAGGAGGGACCTCATTAAATTTATTATTGTTCTTATTTTTTAGTTTGCCAATCTGTGGAGGTTTAGGGTAGGCTGTTTTAGTAGTATATTGTTGCACATCCCTCTTTATTTTCTTCCTCTTATTTTCACATAATTTGTTAGTAGTAGCCTCTATGCTCGTAAAAATACGGGCATAATCATATTTATACCTTAAAAAATCATGATGTTCCTTTATTTTCTGTTCCAAACCCGCTAGTTCTACTCTAAACACTTCCACTTGCTGCTCGTAATGCTCAATGAGCATTCTAATAAATTCAAAACTCTGTCTATCGAACAAATCAAGCAATTGCATATGAAAATGAGATCCTTCAATTAAGCCTACCGGGAAGCGCCATTGCCTGAGACCCTTAGGCACAATCTTCTTCTCTAGGCACTCTTCCAGGTAGGCGATCTCCAATTGCAATTTCTTGCATTTGAAGAGCCTAGAGTCAAAGTCACTAATTAATATATTAATATTATTAAACGCGGAGCAAGTAGCTCCTACAACAGATTCCAACTCATTTCTGTTGTTATTGACGCCAAAAAAGTTTTTCTTGTTAAGATAACAGTCCACAGTAGGTAGTGAATCATGTAAACTGTTCTCTTGTACAGTACCTTGTGTGGATCCAATATTGCTCATGAACATGCACCCTTGTCCTGGTGGTATACTGGGTTCAGTATTAGAGGTGATACTCCGGTTACTCGTCTCAGCACTCACATCAGCCATGTTAACGCCTCCAACACCTCCTATATGCCGCGCTGCCTTATTCTGGGTCATAGCTCCTGCTACTGTAATACTGGTGCTATGCCATACCACCGTATCCCTCATACGACCTTGGTACACACTGTTCCCTCCAGCCACGTTGTCCAGCCGGTCGATACGCTGGGTTAGCGTGTCCATTCTACCCAGTAACAACTGGATCAAAGTAGTTAAATTGCCGTCAGCCTTCACCTCGTCGGCCCCTTCCTTAGCATTTCCGTTGTTAACTTCTCCCACGTCATCTTGGGAAAACAGTGGATCCTGCGTTGGGCTGCTTCCTACGTTGGCCATACGAAACATCAAACTCAAACTGCCAAACAAACTAGTGAATACGAAAACCCCAAAGGAAGCAGTCTGCAGATATGATTCCAGTAAATCCAATAAGTGAAAATAATCACTGTAATAGATATATTGTAAGCACTTTTATTTCACAAGAACTTTCGGAAGGCTTAATATCCTACCTTCTTCAGACAAAACAGTACATGACAAGGAAAAACTCATTTAAATACCTATTAACCTTGTTAATGACCTCATAATTGAGGACCCACCTACAATTAAAACCTCCATTTTTAAATACATTTTAAAACATTCAAAATGTTCTTAAAGAACCTTTAAAAACAATTTTTTTTAAAATCCTGTATAAACCACATTTAAAAACAACCTATAAACACTACTGTTATATGTAGTGTTAAATAAACACACACAAATGTGCTAATCTAAAACATTGTAAGTCCTCTATCGTTTTAAGAAGTGCAGGATGACTGCCATAAATCAACAAAAACCAGCCATCCCCCCCTAAAGCTGAAACGATATCAAATGTGCTCACATAATGTACAAGCCTACCCAAAGAATGTATGTCCTCCATTCATCTAAAAATGCAGGATAAATATGGAACAGACGGCGATGTTACAGGATTTGTTTGCAATAGTCCCTTATCAGACGGTTGAGATGACAGGTACACTCACATGTAGAACCACATACTCTAGCCGTCACACACAATCCACGGGGGACATGAATTCAAAATATCCGTTTCTCTACAAATATCAGTTGCAATTCCTCACAACAAAACACATACAGGCCTTCTCCCCGAAGGTAGGGCAAAAGGGCAACGCCCAAGTGGAGAATTAAATTATACCCCCACTGTTGCCGTGTAATTGGCAAATGGAGTAGCTGCACAGCTGATTTGCATGTAATAATTTACTCAGGAACACCAATTTCGGCAGGAAACCACATTTTACAGGTATTGACCTATATACGGATGACTTGCCATACATTCAAACTGTATGCTCATACCATAGAACCGTTTAAACAGTAAAGGTGTAAGAGAGATATTTACGAAGATTCGGAACGCTAACAAGGTATGTAGAACACTGAGTACGTTAGTGTACGTAGAGCCTGTTTTCTATTAATTAAAAGTGTACGCAATGCATAAAGTGGGAAAAGGTATTCTGTAGTGATGTCTTGTTGAGCATAGCAATGCTTGTAGAAATTGTGTGTCCTGCTGTGGGCCACAAGGTAAACATCACATACACCACAAGGGATGTTAAGCCCAACTACAGTGTTTACACTGGCAGCACCTCTCTAGGGTAGTGTCCTGTCTGTGAACAGCAGAGCCATGTGTTACCTGCACCTCTGTACAGTACAGCCACTGCAGTGATCCCTGGTGTATCAGTTTGTCCGCCTACAGAGTCACCTATGACCGGTGTGTTGGGTATGTTATAACACCCTATTGGCTGTTGTTGATGGGCACACATGAGTCTGTGGGCTATAAGTAATTGTTGTTGTGTTTGGCAATGGGGGCTGCCTCTGGTACCTACACAGAGTATGGAGAGGTTCTGCAAATGTCGTACTCATACTATGTGTGGCCTGTGGTGGTGGAGATCTAGTGAGACTATGTGATGAGTGGGGTGTGTTGCAAATGTAAACGTCCCCACATGAATGTCAAGTCCAGTCTGGGTTGGTGAGAGCATTACCACCAGCATGGCCACATATGTGCATCTCCCACAGGCTGTAGTGTCGTATGTTGGGAGGTGAGCATTGACTGTGTACATGAGACAATTGCTCTATTGCCACATGTTTGCCATATTCATCATATAGACAGGCATTAGCACTGGTACGTGACACCTGGACATGCCTGTATATTCAACCATGTCTCACAAGATATGTGAGTTATGTGTGTACAACAGCTGTTGTACTGTAAGCAAGCTGGAAATGTTAGGACAGGCAGTGTACTTGTAAGACATGAGTTGGAATGGGTGCTATAGTAATCAGTAGCTCATGAAGTGCTCAAATGTTCTGAACAAGTGCTGAGCATGAATATGCAATACAGATAGGGTGTTGGATAATATCAACCCACTGCAACCCACAAGTGGAGACGACAGTCATATTTGGAGCACTGCACTATTACCCTGCTGAGTATGGTCTGCAAGTCTATGAACTTTTATCAACATAGATGTTAGCAGTACAGAACTACCGCAAAACAGGGTTAATGTTGTGTACTCCTCCCTCAGTGTAGCCCATACTACACAGACAAATGGGAAACATCTGTGTATGTAAGAATGTGAATGTCTATGACCTAGAGCAATAGCTGTCTCAGTGTTGTGGACAACATACAGAATGGGCTTTGTGGGTGAGGTGTGTGACATATGTGGACAATCTGACAGCTGATAATAGCATTGTCACCGCTAGGTGAATAACCCTGTACCCATTAACTACCACCTAGGCAGCGGTCAACATTATGGACACTGTGTAAGGGATGGTGCTGTGCAGTTCACATCCCTGAGATGGTGACATCTCCAGGCCTATTAGGTAGTCATACAAGGCACCCATGTCATGACAGGGTGTCATCCATGAGCATGGAGATCATTGCACAGGCATACTCAGCACTCGGGTGACCAATATCGGATCACATATCACCTTTAAGGGGTATTGGCCATGCCTGGATGGGCGATACCAGCCTTCACAATCCTCACCTCCACAATGCAGCATGCTGGCTACCTTGCATAAAGACATGTGCTACACTGTGATGATGGACATGATACACATACATATTCTGATCTGAAAGACATATGTCATGGACAGCCACCATCCTACTACAAGGATCGCCACATGCTGGACAGATCCCTGTGCCATACAAGTTACATACTCCTGCCATACCATGCAACCCTGTCCATCAAAGCTGCGCATGTCATCTCTGTCATACATGGTGCGATGACCGCATGGTAGATGTATTATTAACTGTCTGGATCAGTAATGTGGCACTGATGCACCTCGCGGTGGCAAAATGGCTGTTGGATACATCTAGAAAACCTTGCCCGTACATGCCATAGTTGATAACCATCCCTGCGAATGACGTACGGCTAGTCATTGTCCCATGTCTATCACATGTGCAACACAGGCGATATGTGGCAGGATGTTGAACTGCTGTACAGTGCCGTGTAGATGTATACGGCAAAACACATGCATGTAAAGGTTTCCTTGTGTATGTGTGCATTGTCACTGCTCATGTCCATTAAGTCAGTGTATGTGTTGATATGTGACATATACACAGCATCAAGGTTAGCAGCATTACTGTGGACACATCCAGGCATGTGCTGATAGGTAAGAACACCAGTACAGGCAAACAGACATGCCCACATCAAGACAGCATTCACATGGAGTATGAACAATGTAATGAGGTGACACACATATATGGTGATGATATCCAATGCATAACGGGTGTTACATGCGTGTGACACAAATATGGCAGTCGTGTCAGTGTCATGATGATTTGCAAACATAACTGTTCAGATGTACTAGATTTAATACAAATGTATGTGCAGCTGTATCTCTGTACATCTCTGTGATACTGTGACCTGTCTCCATCATTATGTCTTCCAGATAATGCCTCGTTCATGCCTGCCAGCATATAGCCACCAGGAGAATGATGCCCTCATCCCGTACCTCCATGAGAACTACAAGGTGTTGTTCAGCCATGTGCCACAGCTTGCCCAGCAGCGTGACGACCTGTGGCAGGACCTTCACAGGAGGGTTAATGATGTGGGTGGCCATAACCGCACCTACCAGCAAGTGCACAGACACTGCACGGACATGATACGACATGCGAAACAGCATGCCAATGCAATTGCCAGGGAACAAGGTGGAACAGGTGGTGGCCCACCAACCCAGCCCCCACTCACACACACCGAGGAGCTACTGGCCAGCCTGGGGACACCTTCAGAACAGCATCCACAAACACTAGCTGCCATCGTGGAGGTGGGTGTCTCCCAACCAATGAGCCTGGAGTTGCCTGGTAAGTCACTACTGCACATATGACTATTATATCCCATTTAGTTGCATGTGTCACTGTACAATATGTAAAGTAACATCATATGCAAGGTATGTTTACACACATGCCGCATACTACAGTATGCTACTCTGTGTATGCACACATGTGCATACTATATGCTATTGTACAGGCGAATGTGTTAAGATGCACAGTGCACCCTGTGGCTGTCATACAGTCATGGATAATGTTCAAACTGCTGTGTCACCCCTATACAGGTACCTCTGACATGCCGCACAGACATCAGTCCATTGCAGGTGAGACAGCTATCAGTATCAGGCATGTTAATGCATATATCTTTACGCCATGTGGCCAGTTAACACATGTACACATAATGTATGGTCCAGTCATGATATACAGGTCGCATCTGTCATCATTCACACTGGCTACCCATGTGCAATATATACAAACTAAATGAAACACCGACATGAAACCACAGTACCTATCATTGCTAGATGTGTGGACAGCTGGGCATACAACGGTGAAGGTGTTCAATGTAGGCATACGTACTATACATTGGAACAACACATGTGTGGTACGCAAACAGTGCCACACAGTGAGCTGGGATATGGGCAGCCCACAGAAGTCACCATTGTGTAATATGCCCCTGCAATGGGTGCACACATTGTGATGTGCCATCTGACATGTCCCAGACATGTAGTGTTCCGGCTGCAATATTGTCTCACTATCCCATAGTACATACCCCACATACCAAACATACAACCCGTTGTCTGCATAGCCCTGTGAACAGTGATATATCTGACATCTATGGGTGTATGTCATATGGGACAACACAGACATGTGAGATAGACAGCCTTCACAAACATTTGGCCAACACATGTTCACACATGGCCATGGAGGATGGTGAGAGACATGTAGCCACACAGTAGTTGTGATGTGTATACACCCTGTTGGACATTGTCCACACATGGTCCAACTATAGCCTTAGTTGACTGATTATATAGTTGATGTGGAACATTGGACATCCTAAATGCCTGTGCACAGCTAGTGGAGGTGTCACTTAATTCGACCATATAAGATGTGTTGAACATCACGACTGTGTCATAGCATGACAGTAGTCACCTGTATAGCTTCCACAGACATTAACACCACATCAGGCCACAGATACCATACATTTCCCTTGCTGCTGTAGGACATCACCGTCAGCCGTGCACCTCGTGTGTGTGGTACATTAATGTCATGTGGGACATGGTGTATTGACAAGTCTGCCATGTGCAGACATGGTTGCCAGGCTGCTAAGACTTTGTAGCAGTTGTGCAGGGGTGTCACCCATAGGTCTTCCAGTGACCTGTCACATGACACATCATGGTTTGTTGTGTATACACCTCAGTGACGTGGATCGCAATCCACAGCTATGTAATGTGTATGCACACGGTTATGGCTATGCACCGTGTGTGTATTACACACTGTATAGCACTATAGAAGCCACATGATGCCATGCAATGGCACAGTGTCTGTACTTCACACTGTATAGCAATGTAGGCGCCTCACACTACCCTTCAATGCTCATGCACATTTGCTAAAAGTGCATTCTATCTGTAGGGCATACAGACAACACTGCAATGTGATACCCATTACAATGCTGTACATGTGTCAGGACACCATTGTGTCAGACATGTATGCATGTCAATGCACACATCAGCAGATTACATGTCAAGGTCACTTCAGCCATGTGTACTGTTAACCTGTGCTGGTCCACATGGTGTATCACAGGGATGCATGCTTACTACCATGATTGTGTGAACTGCATGGCTACTGATATGACACCTGCTTGCTGTTGTGTGCAACCCAGGGTGGTATGCTAACTACCACTATTAATGTCTGAGCTGGATGCCATCTGCTGTATCACATGCATGCTGCATGCCGTCTGCTACGGATATGACACCTGCTTGCCGTTGTGTGCAACCCAGGGGCCGTCTGCTGTATCACATGCATGCTGCATGCCGTCTGTCAAATCACATGCATGGTGTGTCTGTGTGTCTGTTTGTCTGTGTTTCTGTTGTAATGTAGAGTCTTTCTTTGCATTCACAGGTGATGTAGGTGCGTTACCCTCCTGCGGTCCATCTGATGTTAGTGTCCCCACAGATACTAGCAGTGATGAACATATGCATGAGGTACAGGCAGGGTTGTCAGGGGCTGAATCTGTGCCAATGGTTACCATCCCAGCTATGTCCCCCTCTTCCCCGCACACAGTTCTCATGCCAACACATACCCCATCATCAGTGGCCATAGAGGAAGCACAGTCAGCGTGTGTTAGCTCAGAACAGGAACGTGTGGTGGCTACTGAAGGTGTGTCTCCACACCATGGTGTCAGTGTAATGACTGCAGATGTGCCACACAGGCATGTGGCCAGTGCTGCTCGTAGGATGACATCTGGCAGACATGCACCTGCAGGACAGAGCGCAGCAGCTGGTGTCACCAGACACATGTTCTAGACTGTAATGATGGCACAGGCACATGCTGAATGGCAGAGCAGTGAAGGGCAGAGGCTTCAGAGGGCTGCTATCCATACTCTAAATGACAACATCCAGGCATTGGCAAATGCTCAACAGCAGATTGCTGATGTTCTGGACAGGCGATTGGGTGACATGGTTGGAATCCTTGACCATCGCATGGCAATCCGCGAGCGTGAGCTGTCTGTGCTGGAACATCTGGTAGGAATGAGGCATAGGCCACGTGGACGTAGGCCAGCTACACCACCTAGTGCAGGTCAACGTGAATGAGCCACCTCACATGCCTGCTCCCATAGTGCCGGTAGCAGTAGCAGTGCAGCTGGTGCTGCGCTGTCCACACCAGGACACAGCAGGCCACAGGGACATGGCCCTGGACATTCCCAGTGGGGACACGGTTCCAGTGGACAAGTGTCATCGGACAGTAGCCAATCTGTACCTCCACCTGGTAGCGCCCGTGCAACCCTTGGCAGGCACAGGTCACTTGGCCATGGCCGGACACAGTGAGCTGTACATCCTGGTCTGTACAATCTGGAGCTGTCAATAATACCCCTGTGTAGGCCTGACAAAAGGCAGAAATGTGTGCACACATACACGCACACAGCAGAAACATCTGTAGGGCACCGCAACACTCACATGCATATCGACCACACATATACAATCAGATCACCGGACCTTACCCACACACATGATGTCATCCACTGGTGCAGTCTATGCCCCTGGCAAACATTATCACCCTGTGCATATGATGATGCCTGTGCCGCATCCCTGTCATCCACACCATTGCTGCAGGGACATGCTCATAAGGTCTGAAGCACAGGGTGAACAGAATAGTGAGATAAGTGTATATGACATTAGTTGTGTACTGTTGACACGCACCATACATACCATGTAGTAAGGTTTATAATGCATTGTTATATGTTCACAGTATGTGTCTTGGTAACAATGGTAACAGCATGTTGATAATTATGCCCTGCTTCCCTCCTTAAGGTCCAATTGCATGTGCCATTACGTTACAGTGTTTGCAGTTGGAGTGCATTGTTGTATGTTCACAGTATGTGTCTTGGTAACAACAGTAACAGCATGTTGGTAATGATGCCCTGCTTCCCCCCTTAAAGTCTACTTGCATGTGCCAATAAGTAGCAGTGTTTGCAGTTTCACATGTGTAAATGCGGAGTAATCTCAGGCATGTATGGCAATACCAGCATGCTATACGTAGCCTCAACCTCACTGTTAGAAAGGCTACCATTCCACAGATGTCCACACATCTACTGATCCAGAAGCATGTGGACTGTTTAATAGGCTACAGTGGCTAGAGACGTGACATCCATACCAGGTCACATCACAGGTATGTTGACATGGTGCGGGGGGTTTACACAGCGGTCTGGCCGATGATAACATTAGAGGCCACTTAATAGCATGAAGCCTCACTGTGTAGCAGTAATACCCTGTCACATTACAGGATGAGGACACACACAGACATACACAAAAACACAGTAACATGCCCACACTGACGGGGTCAGCAACACTGTAATGCACACTCGATAGTGTTGAGGTGAGGGCCCCTGCCTATGTGGTAATCACCCTCACAGTACTGTGCACCCACATGACGTGACACAGAGAATGAACATGTACAGGTAGCCAGTAAGGCTGAGACCGATGGCATCAACAGGGTAGTAGACTGCATCACCATGAGGGGTTAGGGATCCTGTCTGTTCTGTATGGTAGCATACACCCTCACTCCATGCACCAGACAGCCATACATACACACACACACACACACACACACACACACACACACACACACACACACACACACACACACTGTGGAATCCACAAATGTCATTCACATACAGATAGCTGACATATGTGTGATACACACACCACCCCTGCCTATGTCATGCTTTCCACACTGCAGTATGTACAGATCTCTACAACAGTGTACACGGGTGTGTAACAACTGGGAGGTATTCCCCACCATATGTGGCATATATGGTCACACAAGCAAACACACATGGAAGTACTGTGAATGATACACCTGCTATATGATGATACGTCTGACAGACATGCAGCAGTATTGGCCACATTATGTGTACCAACGCTACCTTCGGCAATTGTGCTGCTATATGCATATGGGAGGATGTAAGTGTTACAGGTGTCAAGTGACTTACAGTCAGTAACACCCTGACCGCTGTATAGGTTGTATGTCTTCACCGTCAAGTAACAGTAACATAGCGTACTGTTTGCACATGTAATGGTAGGATGGCTTGTGACACACCTGTGAGCCGTCTTCTGCAAACATCCATCTGCAAAGGTGGATCACCACTTTGTGTACACACATCCAGCCATACCTGATGTACATCCTACCATACTGTCAGTATTTCACCATATACAGGTGTCAATAATGGGGCTTCATTGCAACTGTATGTTGTAGTTAGGCACAGATGAATGACATACATACATCAGCTACTGCACATGCTTGGTAGCTGCATGCACACCATTACATGTACATGTGTGTTGGTCCTACATGCCTGTCATATAGCCATGTTTATATGCATTGTAATTGGTGGACATGTGTGATGACGTACATAACACATGGACTGTTGTATGATATGATGGTTGTCATGAGTAACTAGTACAGAGGGAATGTTACCTCGGTCAACATTGCTGCCTTATGTACTATTAGCATTCAACAGCCATGGACCTACCTTCCATGTGCATGTGTGTGATTTCTGTAGCCACTTGTCTGCACGGAGGACAGTAAAAGCTATGCTATGTACATATGTGTTGTGTGTGTGTGTGTGTGTGTGTGTGTGTGTGGTCCATGTACATATCCACTGCGATTACATGTATGTCATATCCAAACATGTGTGTTCTTTGGTGTACAGCGACGGTCATCTGTTACAGCTGTGTAAGACCCAGGGCCCCTGTTATGTGTAGAGCCAACCTGGTTATGAACAGTGGTATCATTGCATTGCATAACATATGATGGAGCCCTGTCAGTACATGTGTAGTCTGCACAGTTGCTGTAGACCTATGTACAGTCCACTGGTCATAAATCACATGGTGTTGTGGTAATGTATGGATGTGTGTTGCTGGTCCAAGGACATGGTGATGTCTGAGGGCTAAATAGTAGAATGCGGCATTTACCTCTGTGAACTGCACCTGAGACATCTGTGATGGCTCTTGAGTGTGTACTGGTCAGTGCATGTGAGTGGCCTTCATGTACATGGGGACAGTAACACCATACTGTGCCCTTCCATGTTTAGAATCTGTGTGCATGCAGGACTGCCCTTCGCTACTACTAAGTGTGTGAGCATGCCCAGTACGCCGTTATGTAGATGGACACACAGTACATTCCAAACTGTGCCCTTCCATATTTAGAATCTGTGTGCATGCAAGACAGCCCTTCGCTTCTACTAAGTGTGTGAGCATGCCCAGTATGCCGTTGTATAGATGGACACACAGTACATTCCAAATGGACGTGTGATACTAAGTGTGTGAGCATGCCCAGTGACACCTTGTGTCGGTGATGTGCCTCTGTGTATGGGCATGGCCATTGACATCCTGTATAGCGATGGTGGTCATCCAGGCAACAGATGTCCATAACCCACGTCAGGATGGATTCCTACATTGAACACACTGGTTGACTGTCTTGAAGGGTGTACTGTCTGTGGCATGTCTCGTATCTATGTAGTGTTGTAATAGTGCTCCGTAGATAGGCAGTTGTCCCGCTCACACCACTGCCATGTGTTTGTCTACGTCTACCTTGGGACAGTAATATGCTTTTAGACTGCTCACTCTCTGTACATTCCCTATCGGCGTCTTTGCCTTTGCGGATGATGTCATCCACCTAGATGTATGCCTCTGGGAGTGTTGTGTTCCAGTAATCTCGGTAGCGCAGTCTGTAACTGCGTAATGCTGTAGTGTGATAAGGTAGTTAGGTGTATGTTCAACTCCCAACCCTGCCAAGTGTGTGTGTGTGTTTCCAGCTGCCTGGGGACAAAGTAATGCTATTAGACGGCTCACTCCCCATACATTCCCTATCAGCATCTTTGCCTTTGCAGATGATGTCATCCACCTAGAAGTACGTCTCTGGGAGTGCTGTGTTCCAATAATCTCGGTAGCACATTCTGTAACTGCGTAATGCTGTAGTGTGATAAGGTAGTTAGATGTATGTTCGACTCCCAGCCCTGCCAAGTGTGTGTGTGTTTCCAGCTGCCTGCGGAGAGAGTGATGCTTTTAGACGGCTCTCTCCCCATACATTCCGTATCGGCGTCTTTGCCTTTGCGGATGATGTCATCCACCTAGAAGTATGCCTCTGGGAGTGTTGTATTCCTGTAATCTTGGTAGAGCATTCTGTAACTGCGTAATGCTGTAGTGTGATAAAGTCATTAGGTGTATGTTTGACTCCCAGTTCTGCCAAGTGTGTGTCTGTGTGTTTCCAGCTGCCTGGGGACAGAGTAATGCTTTTAGACGGCTCACTCCCCATACAATCCCTATCGGCATCTTTGCCTTTGCGGATGATGTCATCCACCTAGATGTATCCCTGTGGGAGTGCGGTGATGCTGGAACTCGGTAGTGTGTTCTGTTACTGCATAATGCTGTAGTGTGGTAGACTAGACAGGTAGGTACTCGATTCCAAGGCATGGCAGGTGTGTGTGTTTAGCAGTTATACTGTATGTGTTGGTATCTGTGGGTGGCTAGCTGCGTAATGTGTTCAGTGTGTTTTGTTGCTGACTATATAGTGTCCACAGCCTGCATATTCTGCCAAGACACTGGGTTGTCAACACATACATTCGCCAATAGGTCTGGTGAGTAACTGTCAGCAGCCCTACTCTTACCCTTGATATGGTCTGACCTGTGTGACGCAACAAAACACACGTGCCTTGATAGTAACAACTCTACATGATGCAGGTGGCACATGTAGTTTCCTTTTCATTCCTGTCTAATGCATTGCTGTCATGTGGTCCGCTGTTGTGATATAAATGCCATATCTACATATGTGTGTACATGTATATGTGTGTATGTGTGTGTGTATATATATATATATATATATATATATATATATATATATATATATATAGATATATATATATAGATATATATATATATATATATATATATATATTTATATATGTCCATGTATATATGTATACAAATAAGATATATGTAGATATAGAAGTGGACATAGATGTGAACATATATGTCTGGGGACATCAGCACTATTGAATGTTTGTGCCAGATGATCTGTACGTGATAACCTGGGATCTATGTATATCTGCCATGGCGTGGTGGTAATGCACATCGTCTTTAGTGTGCAGGGTCATGGGTTGTAGTTGTGTAGACACCGGATATTTTGTTGCTGGGAAGACCATGGGACATCAAATATGGTGATAGTAAGGCACCTGTTGCCAGTTGTGTACGGATCTGAGTGACACTGAGCAGTGGTTATTAATTTGGAGGTTCGGTATGGGTCATATAACTATTCATTAGAAGACTATACTATGCAGATGAGGTTGACAATAGTGTATCCCATTTATCACCAGGGTGTGATGCTGGTCTCTGGAGTGTATGTGTGTAGTCAGCCGGGTGCAGGTCTTGAATATAGTTGACAGCATGGGAGGGGGGTCAGGCATACTGTAAGTACATTGCAGAACTGTGCCTCGGGAGTGCTCCTGCCCTAGCACACCTAAGCTAGGGGTGTGTCTATACCTGCCTGGTGACATTGGAAGGGATGACAGCAGTGGTGGGGTAGTCAGGGTGTACAGGCTGCACAAACAGGTGTTGATCAGCACAATCAGCTGATGATATGGCCAGCCCGCACCTGAACAGTGCGGTAATGCAAGCAATCAGCATACACACAGGTTTCGTCTGCACTCTGCACCACCGGTGTATACCTGCGGGGACATTTCAAGACACAGTCCAACCAAATGAGACGGGCTGCAGCAGGCAACATATACCAACATGTGCAGGAGGCTGGGGCAGTGAGGATGTGTATGCTGCCAAACAACCCTTACTGGGGTGACATAAGACTTCATACACCCAGGGTGACTTACCAGGGGCTACATGGGCTGTGGATGGTGGAGCACTGTTGGGTGGACAGAGACCTCCTACAGCAGCTTGTTCACCTGTGCCTGCCACACCTGACACATCAAACAGGCCGAGGGAAACACATCACAGTGGATACCACGGTATGTGTTGGCCTAGGTGTACTAGCCACAGGTACCTCACACAGCACAACTGGGGATATCATGGGTATCTCCAGGCATCTGCATCCAGAGTATTGCACCAGTTCACAGACGCCATGTCAACACATTCTAGTGAGCATGTACATGTCCTCAACACTCGTGATTAGTAGACCAGCAATATGCATCTGCTCAACCACATGGATGACTACCCTGGGGTACTGGGTGCTATAGCCTGCACACACATACACATCATAGCACCACCCAGTGAGCGGGGTAGGGCCTACAGTCACTGCAGGGGCATACCCTCCAACAGCTAGGCCATATGCGATGGCCGGGGCATGAGATTGCATGTGTGTTCTGTCTGCCCTGGAAGCTATGATGATTCCGATATATGGCTTCTGACACAGCTGTAGCACACCAATGCCAATATGGACATCCCCTACAGTCTCCTAGTGGGGGATTCTGGGTAAACACTGGTGTCGTGGCTGATGATACCCATCAGCAATGCACACACACATGAACACTTTCACCATACTGAGGCGGATGCACAGGCAAGACATATACTTGTGCATGTGTTTGGGATGCTCAGTTCACAGTTCTGGTATCCGGACACATCAGTTGGAGCTCTTCAGTATTCACAAGCTACATGCATACAAGTTGTTATGGTATTTGCTATGCTACACAATCTTATCCTGCAGTAACAGTTTCAGCAGGAACAGCATGGGACAGGGCCACACAGCCCAACACCACTGCCAAGGCCTGTACAGGCACAGTGTGACTTGGTGAAGGAACTACCTGAGCAGGGCACAGATGGCGAAAGCCCGTGCACAGTATGACCTGCCCTTGGCAAAGAGGCAACACAAGGCATATGCACTGACACAGTAGGTACCCACGGATTTCCCCTCTCTGACCCGCACACAGTACAATGGATGCCAAACATGACACTACCTGTGCTTGGCCATGTATAGGAGGTGCACTGTGTGCATCCGACATAGGCAGCCCTTCAGCACCATCCTCAAGTCCAGAACACACCCAGGGTATGTCTATTGACCTAACAAGTGGCAGTTGTATTAGAATGTGTATTTACCCATTGCTATGGTATGTATGTGAGCATATAATGACTGTGGTAGCCAAATGTTAGGGCAGCAGACAGTACACGTCCAGAGTGGCACCATGACTTCTGTAGCACATATGGGGGTCACAATGGTAGCCTGTAGTACACAGGGTGTCCTAACCCACTGCAGATTATGGGCTGACCATCATGTGTGTCCGTACAGCCCACACACATTCCATGCAGCTGGACAGTTGTGGACCAATACAGACAAATGATATACGATGGCCTATGGATATGCCCAATGAATGACCACAACCCCATAAGACACACACAGACTCCAGCAGGCCAGGCAGTTTGATGTAGGTTGTGTAAGCTAGGACGTCCAACGCCACTGTGCTGGTATTTAAAGCTGGGAACTGACGTACACTGGTATCCCTCCAACCAGCAATTTTGGTAGGTCCACACACTGACATGGAGTACCCGGCATAGCAGTACAGTAGCGGCAGATGTGTACAACTGTTGGCTGTGCCCCCCATCAAACCTACACATGTGAAAGTCATGTGCACCACCCACAGTGCTGTGTAGGACTATGGTTGTGGTTGGATGTCCCCCCACGCTATGCTGACATGTAGCAACTGTCAATGCCACATGACCATTAGCTACCCTGCAGACACAGCATGACACCTGTCTGTGTAGAACGGAGGGGTCAGCAACACAGTACTAACTATCTGGACATGTGACACATACGATACAGTTGACTATACTTGGCATGCTCACACACATGATGGTATGACGGTAATGTCGGTCGACAACATGTGTAACAGTCATACTGGGCATGCTCATACACTGAAACACAGGACGTCCAGGCATGCATACACCAGTGGTCTGGACATATCTGCCAGTACATTGCTATACTGTTGGATGACTGCGCTGTATGGTGTGTGTGTGGTCTATTGTCTGTACATATGCCATGGTCTATTGTTAATTCACATGAGGTATGTGCGCAGGGTACTGCTACCAACACATGAATAGGGCAGTTCTTTGTTTGCGGACAGACCGACGCCTTTGGATACGGACTGGGTAAGGCACATTCCATCAGGTGGGAACAGTTGTGCATGGGTTTGCACAGTGTTAAGCACTGCTGACCTCTGGTCACAGCACCTTAAACATGTTTAGACTCCACATTTCTTTGACAGTGCACTACTGGCATACTGGTAGACAAACACGCTTACAGCCGCTCGCTCACCGACATTTCCGCTTACATTTGTCACTCATGCTGGGTGTGTGCGATCCCTTGTGATGCGTATTACATCGGACTATATGACTACAGTATCGGGTATGTGTAACCATTTTGCGACGGCAGGCGTTCGACTGTACGGACTCGACAGCCTGTCCAGTGATGTAATCATATTATATGCATATTCCTCATACGATCTGCTCCCATCTGCCTGATACATGGGAACAGATACTCTGCAATGCTGACATGTGACTTGAGTTTGTTAACGCAGCTGTCCGCCGAGTCATGCTACCGCATACCTACTGCACGTTGTCCACCTTTCAGATTGCACGACAGGAGACTGTAGGAGTGACACCTTTCCCACTTTGCATGGGACAGTCCCTCATTAGGTATATCTCATGTGACAATACCAGACCTCTCCACCAATCGGGGACACATTTCTACAGAATCAGGGACAGGTCAAGAAAACATCAGGGACACTTTTACAAAAGTAGTGCTATTAACTTGAAATATTGACAGAATCAGAGCATATGACTCAATACACATATTCTGAAGTAAAAGTAGTTTATAACTCTTACTTATTGTCATTAATCAGTAAGTGTGATTCACCACCTTTCCTTCAACAGTCACTAATTTTAGGAGGGATTAAGAGGGACAGAGTTAAACTTTCAGTCAAACTCAGGGACGTACCTGAAATGCAGGGACAGTTGAAAGGTATGGACAATACTCTAGCCATTGCAACTGTCCTGATTAGGGGACATTCTCATGTTGTACGTGTCTGTACAGGTTGCTTGTTACAGGTCTTGTATACCTGACACGTCAATATGTCATATGTAGTAGCATAAGCAACTTTACTGCTGCTAGACTACGCTTTGATTTGTGCTGATATGTATATTTCTGTACTATGCATGGCTGTAGGTATGTTCTGCCCTGGTACGTCTGACATTTCTACACAGCAGGTTCCACTTTGGCAATTCAGAATGGTGGCGGCCCTATAGACCCTATATGTAGAGCTATCACATGTGTCAAGGCAACACATACCCACAGCCAGTAATAAACGGACGACTTCCACGGTTTGCATACGTTAAGGTTATTCATTTAGCACTATAATTGATAATACTGTTTCCTATTACATGTAGCTGTTTCTGATACAACAAATTAATGTCTGACACCACTACACACATGATATAGCCTCCATTCCTAAACTCACAGGCCATGTGCCATAACTGTCATTTTGCAGGACACAACTGCCAGAACGGGTGTGTCCCTCGCAGGCGTACAGGTGTTGAACCACTTCTATTATGCTATCATCTACCTAAGGTGGTCAGCAAATTATGCACTTTCTGTCAGTAGCAGAACTCACATACCAAAGGGTGTGAATGAACACTGTATCAGGAACAATGCATAACACCCTGTGGGACACACTTAGATGATTGATTCTATTAACCAGACACATTTACAGTCACAGAGCATATGTATTCATTCACGTTTGTCGAGGTACATGCTGTTTCTGACTCATACATGTTGACATCTGCCATTACCTGTATTCTGCCACCTGTTCACCTAATATCACTAGTTCTGGAAGTGTTTCGTTGGACTTTGTTACATTCTGATACATAACTATGGACGTCCATGCTAATTGGGTGCACGGCACTGATTTGGTCTCTATGTATTCCCCCGATGGTTTACAGACTATCCGGTAGATGTGCTCTTCAGGTTTGGGAGGTGTAGGCATATGCTATGCCCACATAGGAATATTAATGAGTTCCACTGGGCGGGCCTACTACATCTCTGCCAACCAGCACCTGCACACTTAAGCCCATTATTGCATACCCATGATCCACCTACCTGGCACCCCTCTACAGCAGTCATGACAAATACTTACTGCGAGCACAGCTCGGGTATGAGCACATCCCTACACATTGCCCACTCTCCCCATCTTGGGACACATGTTGTACATTTTATCAACCCATGTATTATCACACTTGCACAACCTACTGTTCCATGTATACCTACATCCTGCTCATATCAATGTCAGCAGATTCACACGTACCCTGAATTTTTGGGGTCCCGCAAGGGACACCGTTATCCATGTTTAAAGTGTAGACCTTGCAGATCTCTCCCACTGGTACTTTCCTACTGGTGTTTTGGACAGCGGCAGTGTATTGATCTGTATTGCCTGTCTGTATGTCTGTCTGGCCTAGCTGGGCAATGTGGGGGTACAACGTTTATTTATTGGACCTCCCAGTCACATATGCCCAGGCTGTAAATATGTTACCCCTAATTGCTGTGAAGTAACCTATTTATGTACATGTGTATATCTACACTGACATATATATTTTGTTTTGTGTGTATGTGTATATATCAATACCTGCTGTTTGTGTATATCTATCTATCTATATATATCCGTAGTTTATCCTTGTGTGTGTATATATATATATATATATATATATATATATATATATATATATATATGTGTATGTAAATTAATATAGATATATGTATATATACATTTTTATCTATATATATATCTGTGTGTCCGTTAACCTATACATTTCCCAGACATGGACACTTACACATGTGTATTGGGTTTTATCTCTGCTTCAACAGCATACTATTGCCTGAGTCATTATGACACAGACACTTCACTCCGGTCAACTTGTGTCAGTATATTGCACGTTATACAGCGGACGGCTGTCGCTCGTTTTTCATGTCTGGGGTGCCGCTGCTAACTGGGATGTAATACAGTGTCATTCGACCTATTACTTGTATGCGCAACCTATTATTCCTGCTACTGTGTTTGTTTCTGTGCACATTCATATTATTACTGTTGATAGGATGAGTGTTTGTGTTACTGTGACTGTACATCAACATATTGTTGTCTTCATGTAGTTGTGTCTTTCTGCTTTTCCCGGTTTGGGGTTGTCACAGCAGAACTTTGTTCCGCTCATGGGTGGCATATAGGTTTTACGTGCCAGGCTGCCAGCCCTAACGTACAATGTCCGACAACGATACACCCATTCACGCATGTCTCCACGCAAATGATGCTCTATCTGAGAATCGCACCTATGTACTAGCTGACCTCCACGGGCCGCTCGATTGCACCCGGTGCAACATACCCTATCACTCCTGTGTCCATAATCACATATCCATAGTTTCTCCTGCACACCTGTGTTGAGTTTCCACGCATAACAGCCATTATACACCTGATATCGCAGCCATGACACACCCTTACATATTGTCCTCTCATGAGCATTGGGGCCCTACACACATTTTGTACCACCTCGTGTATTCACAGGCTCACCATCCATTCATATTTGCACATACGTGCCTTTCCTGGTGTTATGGATTACGAACGATTTGCGAGTTACAAGTGTAGGTGGTCGCAACATGTACTACATTCCGTCTGTTTACAATGTTGACATAGCACTTCAACGATGTTATGGCCACTGGAATAACCCTGCCTCTGGTGTAAAGACCGGTGCTCTACTCACACTTGTGCAGCTTTATGTGACATACGCTGTGAGCACTTTATAATTCCTTACTTGATCTGGATTTCCTTCACAACCCTTATGTTTGCTTTCGTCTTTTGGCGTTCCTTACATATCTATATATATATATATATATATATATATATATATATATATATATATATATATATATATATATATATATATATATATATATATATATATATATATATATATATATATATATATATATATATATATATATATATATATATATACATATATATATATATCTATATATATATATATATATATATATATATATATATATATATTTATATATGTATATATGTGTATATATAGATATATATGTAGATATATAATTGCATATTTCTGTTATGTCTGTGGATATTTATCTATACACAAACATCTATCTATCTATATATATAAAAGTTACAGCTGTACAAGACAACATACATTTGCTATGCTAATAGCTGCGTACACCCGCACAGGCGCACTTGCATCTCCTTATTCTGAGTTACATATGTTTACAGGCACTTCTTTGGGATTACATGTGCCTTATTCCTTATGAAAGTACCACTTTGATGGAATCTGGTTAATGGACCCATGCGACCGCGGTCACCTTTACATGTATAAATGTTGGCTTTACAGCACAGAGGCATTCATTACACAATTAATATGTGCTATAGTCGTACTTGAACCGGGAATGCCTTTACATTGGGCGGATGCTGTAACCACTACACTATTGTTGTTCTGGCTCATTTATATGTATACCCATGCTTCCTAGCTACTCTGACATATGCCTCACCGCTTCCCTTACACAGCAGGCATCCATTCTCCTGCTGGGAAAACCACAGTACTACACAGGACATTCCCTGTTTCCTAGTGCTCTGGACCCGTGCTGCATGTCTACTCACTCCAAGGATAGTCAGAACTCCTACGCTTATAGTCCTCGCACATACGCGTGTTTAATTGTCAAGGTGTTCATGTGCTGGTCCGGGTTTAGGCTCCGCCGATTGGTGACTAGAACTGCCCTGGTACTGTTCAAAGATCAGACGTATCACATGGACAGAGTTAGTCCAGATTTTAACATTCTACCTGTGTTGACAGACGCAGGTGTTTGGGCACCTCTGACAACATTATTATGTTGGTGCTACATAATTTAGGGCGGGGAGTGGTTCCACTACATAATGCAAGTTGGGGGGGGGTGGGTTTCCAAGTGTTTTCCTTCCCATTTGACTATTTCATTCATTTATAGATACAATGAATATTATTCTGGACATCAGTTATAAATTCACTACAGGTATGCGATAGTCCTGTCAACAGATGTGACAGTTGGTTGATGTACTTATGTGTACGGACCTCTGTGATACTCGTGGACTCGTTTCTGCAGTGACAGGGACAAGGCTATGACAACTCAGGGACAATCACGGACACTTCTACCATATTAGTACTATTAACTTGGAACGTGTTGACAGATTCGTAATACTACTAATTTTCTGCAGTTAAATGCGTCTATTACTCTTCATTGTTGTAAGTAGTCATTCTCATTCAACACCTTTCCTCCAAAGGTCACTGGCTTTGTGAGTGGTTAAGAGGCTGGCCAGTTATTGTGCGAATGCTCTGACCATTGGTAGCGTTGACATTGTCATATGTACAGGTTGGGATGTATTCTGGGGACTAGGGTTGCCACCTTTTCAAATGGCCAAGATGGGACATTTTCGGAACACACATCAGATTTTTAAGGCTGACACCCACCCACGGTCAGTACAAAGGATAGAACTTTACTTATTTGCCTACTTAAAAGCCTATTGTTGTAGTGGTTTAGTTGCTTATTCTGTTTCTTGTAACATTTAGGTATTTTAGATACAGAAATAATTATTTTATGCAACTATTACATAACATATGGGACATAATTATGTCCTACAATCTCAGGACATTTGCCATTTTTAATATATTTTGTCAGGACACAACTGTCCAAAGAGGGACTGTCCCTCGCAAAGTGGGACAGATGGTAACCCTACTGGGGACACCAGATTGTTTGGGCCAACACATAGCCATGGTCAGTGCAGGTTTAGAACATTCATTTGTTTCCTAGCTGTGAGCCTATACCTTTGGCACTTTTGTTGTTTGCCTGTTTTTTGTACGAATTACATTTATTCTATCCTGATGTGACCGCTTTAGGCAACTGTTACATGCAGTATGGTACATAGTTATTTCCTACAATCACAGGACATTTGGCATTCTATCATTGTTGGTCAGGTCACACCTTACTTGTCCCTCACACAGTGGATTAGGGGGTATCCTGTTTACGTCAGTGCTTTCATCACCCATATACCATGTGCCACTATGCGAATGTGTGCAATATATTCTCTCGCTTATTCGTGTCGGGACACGTGCGTCATGGGCAGGTGTTTGATCCTGGGTAGTAGGTTCTGCATGACCATCTAGGGCTGGACAGTCTTGTGCAATACTACTGCACATTCCAACTTGTATCCAAATATCTACAGGACTGGACATCATGTCTTCATACCCATTCTAATGTTTTCACAGGCTACTTATCCCATGAGGGATATCCCAAAAATTTAGCAAGACCAAAACAAGACCAATAACGAACATTCTTCTGGCGTTACGAAAATGTGCTGGGGGTTTTACATGCAAGGGATACATAGTTTGCAATCCTGAAACTGCCTAGGGTGACACTACCTACTACATATGCGTAGTGGTCACTATGTGTAGATGTGGCTGCATCAAACTAGTAGGCCAAATATGGCTGGATTTGGTGGATGTTCAGGTATGGGGGCGGGTTGTGTGCTGTGGAGGGGATGCTGGGTAGTCCATTATGCATCCAGGTGTGTTGTATTTGATATGGCCAGTTCCATCAGGACCAATCTGTGGGTATGTGCCGGTGACATGTCTGTACATTTGTATCGCAAATTTTAATATTCATATGTCTGTGGGATTGTGTTCTACAGTATGGCCTGTCTGGTTGTATTGCAGATGTGTATACATGTTTTTGTGTTTCTTTCTGCTGCACCCGCTGCTCCCTCATACACCTCTGGTTCACCTATTCTACTTTCGACACAGTGTCACCTTTGAGGATTATACCATTACCCACCCCCCACACACACATATTCCTGACACTCCATCCATCACTGCTTTGGTTGATGGCCCATGACACGGTCAAGGTAACACATTGCATACCCTACATATGTCAGGTACCTGTATGGTTGTGTGGACTACCCTGCCATGTTTGACTTTCCACATGCTATACCTCACGCACATAGGTACATGCCCATACTTAACTTTCATGACATGGTTGGTATACCCGGGTAATACCCGTTCAACTGTGACACATCCTGACAAGTTCGGCTTGGACCGCTGATGTGCGGATTTTGGCCGACTGTTCTAATCATTGGTAGGATGCCACTTTTTCCTATGTCCAGGATGGGATATATTCCAGACACATATCCGATTGTACTAGACAACAGGTACCCACAGTCAACGCTATGGATAATACTGTCCCTTTCAGCCTACATGTTGCCTTATTGTTGTAGCAGTTTATATGCTCCTTCTGTTTCGTTTACATGCTTATTCTATTTCCTGTCACATTTGGTATGTGAAATATGGACATACCTATTGTATGTGCTATTACATGCGTTGTGAGATATAATCCGGTCATTCGGTCGCTAGATATTTACATTTATCATGTTTTTCGTTATGGACACTTCTGCCCAGCTGTGTACCCTCCCTCACAATATGGGTCAGCTGGTGACCCTGACCATTGTGCTGGGTGTACCTATTGGCAGCGCGCTAACATATGATGCGTTTCACTTCCACTTGGTATAACTATCTACACTGCATTGGACTACGGGCACACGGTTTTCAATGTCATTTGTTCGCGGGATAGGGACCCATTATTCCCTACCATGCATTTGTGTTTGCTTCTTCATTTTGTGTTTGCAGGAACTGTCTTGCATGCTTTGCATACGTTTCAGTATCCACGGACACTGCCAGATGTGATTATTATTGCTTGCAAATTGTTATATGCAAGCATTTTAGGTTGCACGTCGACAGCTGACATTTCCACGCCTCCGTGCGGCACTTCGACACACCCTATACACTCGCGCTCCTTTCCTATGCACGTGGCTGTGGCGGCAGCGTGCCTTCATTAATATGCATTTGGCGCTACTGCTCCATCTCCTTGCCACACGGTCGGCGCAAGCCTAATGCCAGCCTTGCGCCGAGCTTCATGAATCCCGGGGCAAATCTTTTATTAGCAGATATCTGGTAAGCGCTTTTGCCAAAGTGGCTTCTTCAAACCATAAAAGTGCAAAACAATTCAAGACACACCTTATATACATTCAGAAGCACCTTCAATTACTAATTAAGCCAAATGATGACATCATAATTAATCCATATACATTTAAAGTAAGCATTAATTTAGTATTACAATGCACATATGCAAGCAGTAAAAAAATATTTAAAGTATCCTTAGTACAAATGAGCATCTAGAATGTATTTATATAAATAAAATTTTGATTAATCCATGAAGGGAACAATTCATTATATAAAATTGTTTAAAAATTTACTTAACACAAAACCTTCTATTCTTGAGGGCTGGTCTTAAATGGACCTTATCATTAAGACCAGGGTGAATATGTGCTTGCAATCTGCTGATCCATTTAGTTTCATTTCTTTCGGTACAATTCCTTAGGTCCCCTCCCCTCAAACTAGGTGTATTAATATGAAGAACTAAAAACGTAAAAGTATGTGAATTATTGGTTTCTAAAACATGCTTAGACAAGGCATTAGTGTTTGACCGAATACAGATTTGATATAGGTGCTCCCTCACTCTGTCCTTAAGCCTTCTGTCGGTTTTACCGACATATAAGGCAGGACAAGTAGAGCATAAAGCAAGGTAAACTACATGTTCCGTGTCACAACTAGCACTGACATCAAAACTAAAAAATTGAGATGTATTCGGCTGTATAAACATGTTCAATTCACATATAAATGAACAAAAATTACATTTATTACATGGTTTAGTGCCTGAGTGACTTTTATTTTCATGAGACAAGGTAGCATTTGCATAACATAAAAGTCTGTGTAAATTCTTTTTATTTTTATTTTAAATAAAAATTGTGGGCATTCACCCACAATTTCCCTAATATTCGGGTCAACTGTTAAAACATTCCAGTGCTCTCATAAGATATCTCGTATTTGGTGAAAATCATGTGTATAAAATAATTATAGCATTCCTTTCTTGGATGTCCTCATTGAACGCCTTAGCAATGGTAAACGTAATACAGGTGTATACAGAAAACCTTGCTATAAAAATACGTTACTACACAGGGAAAGTATGCATCCTAGATATGTTTTTACTAATATTATTAAAGGTCAGGCAATCCGGGCATCTAGGTTAAACCCTATGCAAGGTAACTTTGAGACTGAATTGGTAAGCCTGCACAATAGATTACTAACAAGGAAATACAGAGAAGATGAAATTTTCACAGGTTTTCAGTGTATAGAGAATTTTAGATTAGAAAGGGCATGTCCTTATTTCTCAGAGCAAGGCAATGAATACTATACTCCAGGAAGTAACACTGTCAACATTAATGTACCAACACAAAAAATTTCATTATTTTATACACATGATTTTCACCAAATAAGAGATATCTTGTGTAAGCATTGGAATGTTTTAACAGTTGACCTGAATATTAGGGAAATTGTGGGTGAATACCCACAATTTTTATTTAAAAATAAAAAGAATTTACACAGAATTTTATGTTATGCAAATGCTACTTTGTCCCATGAAAATAAAAGTCACTCAGGCACTAAACCATGTAATAAATGTAATTTTTGTTCATTTATATGTGATTCGAACATGTTTATAAATCTGAATACATCTCAATTTTTTAGTTTTGATATCAGTGCTAGTTGTGACATGTAGTTTACCTTGCTTTATACTCTTCTTGTCCTGCCTTCTATGTCGGTAAAACCGACAGAAGGCTTAAGGACAGAGTGAGGGAGCACCTATATCAAATCCGTATTCGGTCAAACACTAATGCCTTGTCTAAGCATGTTTTAGAAACCAATAATTGACATACTTTTACGTTTTTAGTTCTTCATATTAATACACCTAGTTTGAGGGGAGGGGACCTAAGGAATTATACCGAAAGAAATGAAACTAAATGGATCATCAGATTGCAAGCAGATATTCACCCTGGTCTTAATGATAAGGTCCCTTTAAGACCAGCCCTCAAAAATAGAAGGTTTTGTATTAAGTAAGTTTTTAAACATTTTTATATAATGAATTGTTCCATTCATGGATTAATCACCATTTTATTTATATAAATACATTCTCGATGCTCATTTGTACTAATGATGCTTTAAATATTTTGTTTTTACTGCTTGCCTATGTGCATTGTAATACTAAATTAATGCTTACTTTAAATGTATATGGATTAATTATGATGTCATCATTTGGCTTAATTAGTAATTGGAGGTGCTTCTGAATGTATATAAGGTGTGTCTTGAATTGTTTTTCACTTTTATGGTTTGAAGAAACCACTTTGGTGAAAGCGCTTACCAGATATCTGCTAATAAAATATTTGTTTTTTTACAGAAGTTAACAGCATTCTACTTCATTGGATTGGATTATTTGTATATTCTTGGTCTGAAGAGACTTATTGTATGCTGTTTGATATGTTTTACATGCCTTTGGTCTGAAGAGACTTATTGTATGCTGTTTGTTGTTTTCTGCATGGTTTTGCTCCTGAACAGTTTTTTTTATTTTTATGATTTTACTTTCCTGATTGTATTTAATTATATTCCTTGTATAATACAGTACAGTTGTTAGAGGGCACTTTAAATTTATTGTTTTGAACATTTTTCCAGTAAAAAAAAAACAAAATCCATGCACCAGTAATGACAAAACTTCCCAATTCAAAACATTTCCATCATAAAAGTCTACTCAAACTTCTACAATCCACCAGTATCAGCAAATATGCACAATCTCTGAAGAAGTAAAAGTCACCTAAATAATTCCACATTAAAGATATCTGTGACTAATGCAGAGGTTGCTGCTAGCAAACAACTTTATATTTCATTTTTTCATCTACAAATAAAGTGCCTGTTGCCCTTGAGGAATAAATTGCCTATGCTACATTAAAAAAAATGATAAGCTAGTAACATTGCAATAGGGAATGGATGGCAAACTGATAACAGGTTCATAGTTACTAGGTATCTTCACCAAAGAGGGCATTCTCGGGACTGCAGCATCCACCCCCTTTAAAAGTACAACACAGTATAGTATCAGCAATGCATTTACATACTGTGGGAGGAAAACCCACAGCCTTCTGCATCAAAAGCAAGTATTCAAACTGTTATGCTATTAACAATGCAAGCAGACTCTGCATAAGCAGCCCAAAACTTCTCTTCCCTTGAGATGAGATGCTCCTTGTAAAATCCACTCGACAATCAACTTTCAGCACAAGAAATCTGGAAAAAGCCAACATTTATTGGGGGGGGGAGAAAAGCCCAAAAACCAAGGACACATTTTAAAATTGCTTGTATAATCTTGGAAAGTTGCTAGAATAAAATATTGTTTTACCACCATGAATTTCACTGCCAAGTCTTGAACCCAGGACCCTATGCACTATAGTCAGGGAAACACATCACTATGCCAAATCAGCTGTTTCTTGAATGACAGGAAGACTGAAACTTAAATGGCTATCATTTAGTGAATTCAGTTCTCACCATAGCTCTCAACCTCTTAGCAAAAAACACCTAGACAAAGCCAATTCAGTTCTTACCATAGCTCCCAACCTTTTATCATAAAAAACCCGGACAAAGCCAATAATGGGGAAATAGAGCCCCAAAAATAGAGACAATTTTCAAATATTGATCTTATAAACTTAGACAATTTCTAGAATAAAAGGTTTTGTGTTACCATGTATTTTCTGAAGAATATGAAGTCTGAAATTCAAATGCCTGTCATTATTTAGTGAATTCAATCCTTCATCGATTACAAAAATCCAGAAAAACACAGATTTTATGAGGAACAAAACAGAACAAAAGTATGAAGCAAAAATCTGGAGAGTTTTGACAAGTGTTGGTGGGTAGGGAATTCAGGCTTTTGCTACCTGTACCCAAGGTACAGGGTTTGAGCCTGAGTAACTCTAGCCATGAGGTACATTTAACTGGGACATTTTTCCACACACACCCTTCCAGCTTTGTTGAAATACAAATTTCCTACCTCTACATTCCCTTGCAGTGACTTCACTCCTGGAGATGACCCTTCCCTTGCAAGAAATACAAATTCCCTCCCTTGCAGCCAGATCCAATCAGTAGCTACCCACGTATGTGTCGCCTTGCATCCCCACATATGTGACTGCAGACGTTGCAGTCCGATCCCCCTCCAGTCTATGTGGTTACAAACCACATAGACTTCTGGGTCTCAGTGTACAGATGCCTTCTCTTCATAATCCGGACTGGCTAAACAGCAGTCTGGATTTACAGAAATCCAGAACTCGCCAAGCATGCATGCACAGTTCATTCTGGGACTCACAAGCTAATTATTTTATTTTTAAAAGTTCTGTTTTCAATTTTACAGCTGGGGGGGCTGCAGTCCTGCATTCTGATAGCACGAGCCGCCCCTGGTGCTAGTCAATTCATTATCAAGTTTCTATAGGTATGATTCATGCAAGAGGTAGACCAAGATCTTAGGATCATTGTCTGACTATCTTAGATCTCAAGCTCATGCTTCACAGTGCTGCCATTTGTAGAAGTGTCAGGACATAAATTAGGAACAGAAATTCAGGTGGTGTGACCCACACCTTCTGAAGTGTAACATCACTATACCCAATCCATGGAACCATATAGAGTATTACCCATGAAAGGGATGGCAGTGTCAAGTTTAGTTTACCTTTGTATTGAAGCAGTTGCATGGATATTTATTTTAATACATTTTTACATTGTATTTTGACATAAAAGGGAAATCAGTGCTCAGTGCATTAATTTAACATGTGCTTTAATGTGTATTTGTTTAAGCAGAATAATGTTCTTTGTTGAATTCCACAATTTCATTTTGGTAATGGATTAGAGTTATGTCAGCATGACTGTAAAAGTACTGCTAGTGGTATTCCTTTCATATTTACTGTTTCGTAACTGCATTACATTAGTGCAATGTTATAATTGTGGTTGTGGCTTCATTTAAAGTAAGGGAGCATGAGGACTTGATAAGATGAGTCATAGTGTGATGGATGCCTATGTATTGCACTTCAGTACATTCCAACATAAACATTAACTCAATGGATATATTTTCCAAATACTCTGGTATATTTATCTTTCATGGAAGTACTGTGTGTACTGCCACTCATTGCCATGGTCAGCACCACTGAGCGCAACTCATCCATGATCACCCAAAGTAATGTAACGCCTGTGAGACTGCACAACCAACAATTATGACTGCAATTCAGAGAGATCAGCTCAGATGAACTTCATTTGCATAAGAAATTCATAAATGGGATAACATGTTTGTCAATATCTTTGTAGCTGCCATCTTTAGCTATGCTCAACCAAGATGGGTGACAATTGTGGAGGAAAAACACAAAATTGTTAAAGTAAGCTATGAAGCACTTTACACTTAAAACTTTATGGAGAACTATTCAAATTCATTTCACAGGGCAATTTGATTTGGACAAAGTCATAGTTTTTACAATAAAGTGAAACTAAATGCAGTTGCTGTATGTTGATGCCTATGACATGAGTGGTAATGACAAGAGTTGTTTCTCAACCACAGGAACACCTTCTGAAAGATGGGATGATGTCAGATGTAGAAGTGTCCACTGTAACACTTATGCAAAATGATGTCAGTCATTGGCACATGTCACATCTACTTCCAGAAACACAGAAAGCATCTGCCCACCAGGAAAAGTGCCAGAACATTGTTGAGGCTCAGGCCACTGTCACAGATGTTCAGCTAGAGATTGTCAGAGTACTGCAAGGTGTACATGAAGATTCCATATCTACATGGAAATGGTAGAGAGTAAGGATAATCCCATTGTCACACTCATGCACAGGATGGTATCAAAAATAGTAGCCATCTCTGACACCATGTGTACACTAGTCAGGACTTAGACTCAAAGCAAAAATCTGTGGTTGTCCCTGCCCACCATCCCGGCAGTGCACATGCTTCCCATATCTGACAGGGTCTATATTATAAGTTTGTAGTCTGAAAACTTCAAATCTCATATGATCGACTCCATATGAGCGAAGTTTTCAAACATCAAATTTAAAATATAAAAAAAACTAAAAACAAAAAAAAACTACCTGAATGCCCTATGCAGGGGGGCAAGCCTCCCTGCACCCCCCCACGTGGAGGGCTGTGCCCCACACCCCCCACTACTTAAATATACCAACTCCGAGATTGCAATACATTGAAGTGAAGGGAAATATCTCCTACAGCAATCTCTGTTGAAACGTTCAATGTTTGAAAACTTCGCTGATATGATGTCGATCATATGAGATTCAAACATTTCAAACTTGGAACTTATAATATAAACCCATCTGACACACTAGCTCATTTTACCAGCTCTTTCTGCTTGGAAAGATGTCCAGTGATCAGCTTGTTAGCAAGTGGAAAAATATTTGTTATATTGTATTTACATAGTTATTCATGTTAGAATCTATTGCTGAATACTAGTTTTTGTCTTCCCCCTATTTTTCACTTTTGTTTTCTAGGCAATGTTTGATATCCACTGTAGCCATGGCTCACGACACCAATGAGAAATCCAAGTGGAGCTAAGGACAAGACATATAACATTCCCAGTCCTAGACTCATATTATCATTGAGTGGATCTTTGGCCTCCTGAAGAGTCATTTAGGGTGCCTGGATGAATCTGAGGTTGCCCTTTTGTATGACCCAGCTACAGCATACAGGATGTTTACTGCATGTTACATTTTGCATAACATAATCAGGTGCGAGTCTTCTGGAGAAGTGACCCATGCTGTCATTGCATCTCTCACTTCCAGTCTCACTATGACTAATGATGACCAGGATGTGCATCTATTAGGCTGATGGATGTAGAGGTCATCTCATGGTTTCTTCATTCTATCAAGACTTTCTAGATGGATAATATTAACATGTTACCTTGATTCAATAGGTTATCAGTGCTCCTGTATTGTTTCAGTTTTCAAAATCTGCAGTAGGATTTCTTTTGTGTCATGTTCAGATGGTGATCAGATGTATAAACGTACATTTGCATCTTGTCAAGGCTTATAACCCAGCAACAGGGGATGCTCTTAAGGACTGTCTTCAGAGGTTTCTTTCCTGTGTATCTGTTACCTTTCATTTGTCTACCCCTTCCCCTACAGAAGTATGATACAGCTGCGTATCAAGTAAACTTTAAGTTGGGACACAATTTATATAACTGTCAAAAAACAATTCCCCACATGGCACCATTATAGTTCAGAAATCCTACATCTCCAAACAGATGTAAATGGATTTATTAATTATTGTCACTCTTTATATCTCCTCTATCTTTATCTCATGCAATTCATGCTACAGATCAGGACATACTCTGACTGAATGTGTGCTTTAATGCCTTAGACCAATACAGTATTAGGATGTCTATGAATGTGACAGGATAGCACATCCTATATCCTCTATAGCCTTGTGTCTGTCATCACCTCCTATGTCTCATCTGAATATACTGTTGCATCTTTAGTAGGACGATGGATGAAATTTTCATCTAATATGATGTGTAAACTGCCCTTACTGTGAATAATAATACTGCACTCACTTTCCAGGATATCTGGAACTGCACAAATAGCTTCTCTGAAGAGTCATACTAATCATTTCAAAAGCTGTACCACCCCTTGTCATTCATAGCAAATTGTGCATACAATTAACTAATGATTTGCAGTGAAATCTGCAAAATAGATATTAGTTGTACATGTATTGAAGTAGGCATTACTGATACAATTTGGGGAGGACACATACTTCACTGCTAGTCACATTTGCAGTCCTGATCACATTTACTTAGCTAATGACATCCTGATACCATTTGTAAAAAAAGAGAATCATGTGGATTTGAACTTTGGCTCACTTGTGCTCTGACACATTATGCCACAGAGAATGCAGCAGGTGTGTTTTCTACACTCAGTACTGTCCAGAGTGCTCATGGTTGAGCATTGCTACTGAGCCTGTTTGCACAAAATAAGGTGTATTAAATTAAATGTTTCACTGTTTTCCTTAAGCAGAAAACCTTGTTTGCTCCAGTCTAATTTTGTACAAATGGGGAAAGGAAGGCTAACAGTTATTTATGGAATAAAACTTTAGCCAATACATTGCAAAGGTAGACTACAGCATGCACATCTTACTAGCTGCCAACAGTTTCTCCTATAACATACCTTGCAAGCCTGACACATGAGATATTCACAACAAACAGATATATTTTGCAGTTAACCCCAATCAGTTCAGTTACTGTACGCCCCTATTTTCACATGAGCAGCAGTGGATATTGCTACTTCTCAAGTCCAAGTTGAATCCTTGGAATTAAAATTATGCATGTGCTAATATTTTGTCATCATCCATGCAAATCAACTTCTCTGTGATGCACTATGTGAAGAGTTATTCAGCATGTCTAATTCTGGTTATTGGGCTGTTATACTCCAATACATGGAAATGTATTCATAAATACAAGAAAAAGGAAGTGATGCGTGCTTGTTTGAGCACATACTTTCTGATATTCATGTGTGCCCTGCAGGAATGATTTTGCAAATTATATTGCAGAACTTGGGCCATTATCAAACAGACTTCAAAATTACAGAGCTTAACTGCATTGTTACATTTGGTATGGGTTTTTAGTGATGGACATTGGTCATCCATAATCAGATCCCATTGATGCTGTCAGCAACTTGTTTTAATGTGGACATACCTTAATCTGAATATAAAGACACATAACTTCATCAGTGCACTACTAGTGTTTCCAAAGTGTGTGGTTGAGTGTGTGTGTGTGTGTGTGTGTGTGTGTGTGTGTGTGTGTGTGTGTGAGATCTACACAAATCCCGAGAAACAGAGATATATCTGTCTCACTTCTGTAATATGCATTCATGACAGCTTGCTTCACCTAGGTTGCCAGGATATATTTATATATACTCTTGAAAATATCATTTAAATAATCATATCACAAATCCTGGCTTTGCACCCATGTGTCATAACAGTATATGTTACCTGTGACAGTATGATGATGTCATCCTCTATAAAGTGCACTCTGACACTGTAAAAGTCAGACTTCTGCAGTGGCATGAGTATTAAGTACTGTATTCTCTAGCTAGTATAATTAGTTGGTAGAGGTTCTACTCTCACAGCAGTCAACTTGTGTGGGTCTGTGTATGAATGGGTTTGTGTGGAGTCAGAAGAGCATGAGTTCAGGTCCTGCTATCCTTACACAAGTAGCATTCAGAAGATACTTTTACACTGTTACATTGCTCCACAGCAATTTCATATAACCCTCTTAACATCCTTGTCTCAGCATACAGTGATGATGTCACCCTTTATAAAGTGCACTCTGAGTCTGTTAAAGACAGACTTGCGCAATGCCACTAGCACTAAACAATGTTCAATAGGTAGGGGTTCTAATCTCAGAGCAGTTAACTTGAGTGTGAGTTGATTCAACTATCAATATGCAGACAAGTCTAAATCTATGTCAGACATTCCTCCCAACATCTTCTTCTATGTCTACACTGATGATATCATCCCCTATAAAGTGCACTCTGACATTATGAAACTCAGGCATCTTCATCAGTGTGAGCGTTAAGTACTGTGTTCTAAAGGTTGTGCAACTAGATTGGCAGAGCTTCTAATCTCACAACAGTCAGCTTGAGTGAGTGTGTGTGCATGCTCATTCAGCTATCAGTTTGGAGACAATTTTACACCAGGATATGAGTCCACATCTGTTTCAGACACTCCTCCCAAACATCTCTTTCTCAGCATACACTGATGTTGTCATCTCCAGTAAAGTGCACTCTGACACTGTTAATGTCAGACATCTATGGTGGTGCTAGTCTTACATTGTACGGAATCTAGCTTGTATAATTATATAGGTGCATTTTTTAATGTGGCCCTCAGTCTACTGGTGTGTGTGTGTGTGTGTGTGTGTGTGTGTGTGTGTGTGTGTGTGTGTGGCTGGTGATCTATTATGGTTATTGTATGATGTTTTGAATCTCTTTTCATTTGACTCCCACTCAGGATAACCCTTTACATAGCCCCCTGAATCCAACATCCCCTGTTTCCCTCTGTCCACATCACATCCTTTCTGCAGAACACTGAGGATGTCATCATCTAAAAGATGCACACACACATTCTGAAGTAGATCTCCTCCATGACACTCTGCACCTCCAGACCACTGGATGTGTGATTGTTAATTCTGTCATGGGATGGTGCACATGTCACATATGGACAGAGGTAGCCTGTAATAAAATCAGACACAGGCACACATACTCACATATCTCTGCTATATTTCATCCATAGATATAGCGATTTGGGTTTATATGTATAATAATGGATAGGACTGTATCTGCTTTTAGCCGTTACCCTAATAATGTCCTGTGACCCTATGAACATTGCCTATGTCAATGTTGTTGTCATCCACATGTACTATGTTGAAGTGTGGATGTATGGTATCCCTGCAGCAGTGTATTCCAATCTATGATTTGAGCTTCTGCATTGAAGGCTGGTGCTGCTTTTGGTTACATGTTCCTTCTATAACAGCTATAGTAATATGCCTCCTCTGGACTGTTGATATGGGGTGATGCTATGTACATCATTGCCTTACTAAGGCATGTGTTCTTGCAGTAGAGTATATCAACATTCTACAGTTTTCATTCAACCATCACAGTGACAGCTGCAGTATGGCACAGGTGTGCATGTGCATATTTAATATCTGGAAGTGTTATGTGACATACAGCAATATTACATCATACTGATTACATGGGCACAAGCCTGGGTTCATCTGCTTGCTGTAATGCTGTTATATACACAAAGATATGACATGTTGAGATTCAAAGGTTCATAGGTTCATAGATCAGTACGAGACTAACTGCCCTTGTGGGCCATTTTAAGCTTAGACAATTAACCCATGTGAGAATGAAACTCTTTACTTTGTGTCTGTAAGGTAAACACCTTAACCATTATGCCAACCTGCCACCCTTACACTTGCAACCTCAAGGAATTTACTGTATGCACTACTGTGTTGTTATTTACAAGGATTATATAGGTGTTCTCCAGCAGTACTGTGTGACTGTCAGCATTTGTGTCATTAACTGTTCTGTACAAATCAAATCCATCTCAGTTGTAATGTGTCTATATATGGTGTCAGGGCCCTCACACACACATTTCCACTGATAAACCTATAGGTATATGATGTACAACTGATGTAATCATGTGAAAGAAGTACAGTTGTATGACTGTGTTAACAGTTCCACTGTATTTCATGTGATTCTTGCCCAAGGATTTATTTGGAGGTCCAAGTTTAGCATAGGTACTGCTATTGTGTGACTGTACTGCATCATGGATGTACCATTATATCGCATCAATATTATCCTTTGATAGGTTGCATGAACACATATGGAGGGATGTCAGGATTTTGTGGCAGTATAGCATTTTCATTGGTGATGTCAGAGGGACAGTGATCATGTGACACATGTCAAGGACTGACATGTACTTATAGAGTGTGCACCATGTATTGCTTGGCATGAGTACAATATCACAGTGACAGCTTCCTGGATCATTGACACTTGACATTACGCTGTTGTACTGTCTGTGTACATGAGCATAGTCGATCCCTTGCTATCAGTCTCACATACTGCTGTACCATTCATTATCATGGATAACTTCTTATTTCACACATAAATTACAGATGTTTCAGACAATATCCATTACTATTACATGTAGCAGATGAATATAATAACCAGCTGTGTGTGTGAAATCCATTCATAATAGTCTGGTGTATGTATGTGCTGTCAGCTGTATGACAGATACCTATGTCAGGCAGGGATGCTTTAGTCAAGTGTATCACATTTAGCATAGTGAGTTCCCAGACATCTGGTAGGCCATACGGAGCTATTAATTGGGAGGTATACCCATTAGCATTTGACAATGCAGAATTCCATTCAAGGTGCTCTAATAGACACTTGTGTGATACATCTTGCTCTGTTGCACCCAGTAAGTACACAACTCAGTGACATTGATGACATGGGTTTAATTCTTGCAGGTTGGGATTGTGGCTTATATGTCATGCAAACTTCTCTACTGGCCAGGAGTGCCCTGATCTCAACTCCATTTTTAACATTGTCCTACTTAATCCCTCCAAAATGTGGTTATTTTGGGGGGAAGAGGTAGTGAATTCCCCTTATACAATACTGACAATCATTGCAGTTGCACACATCTATTCCTGCTGAACATACATAATAAGTTACACTCATATAGTCTGTCAAAGCTTCAGACTAATGGTCATAATAATTTAAAAACTATCCATGATTGTGCCTGTTTCTGTCTACATTTGTCCAGGAGTCTGCTGCTATGTGTTCCTATTTGGCTGAGAGCTATGGAGACATGTCAGTTATATTCAAGCAAGTCATTTTGCAGCTCTTCAAAGTATGCACATACCCCCTATTGCATGTACAGGCCTTGCTAAATATCCTCTGCAGTGAGCATGTCAGTGATTTTTATATCACAACAATGTATCTCCATTGACATGTAACCTTATGTGACCATCACATATATACTGTCATGTGTGATGATATAATATACTTGCTAAGGATTTCTAAACAGCAGTACATACTCTGCTATCTACATATGTGCTTAATGTTACTGACTTGTCTTGGGAAGCCTACATACATTGAAATATTCTATCTTGGGAATATTGCCATATTTTCCATGCCCTCTTCCTCTTTATTCATTTGTATAATTCATGCCACTGCCTACGTTCATCAGCAAACTTTTCCTGCCTAGTATAGGTTTCTTGTATTTGACCTTGCTGTTAACCCTCAATTATTTCATTCTTCAAATAATACTGTAGTGTACATTGCACTCAGTACACTTTTCTTTACTGTGTACTTACTGCTGTTATTGCAGTATTTCATCCCTGGTCACCATTGTGGCTGTCAAGGCAATCTCATGGAGCAGGTTTACTCGTAGGCAAACAGGAACATTTCTTATTTCAATGGTCATGCTGCTCTGCATGGCTTCTTAGTGGTAGCACTGTTGCTGGTCAGGAAACCTTGCTTGTGTTTGTGTAAACACGATGAGCAGCATGAATATGCAATTAGCACTGCTGCTCATTGCTCTAACATGTAAACTCTTTGTAGGCTTTGTGCAAAGCCTACAAAGAGTTTACTGAATTCCCAGGAGTATTTTTATTTCTCAAAGAAGCAATATTTATACATTCTAGTTGACATCCAAGATAGCACCATAAATTAGTTTACCTAATATATGTATATGTGTACAGCCCTATCAAAGCTCACTTTTCATTCACAAGGTTTAATGGAGTTATGCTTCCCATGAGATATGCCGTAGCTGTTACCCCCTGTGATGCCCGTGCCCTGGCCCAGCAGTCAAGGATCCTCAATCCTCACCACTAGCACCAGTGAGGGGCGTCTCATATAGGAGGAAAGGATAACAAATACACACAGTAAAGTGCAATTTCCCTTAAGAGCTCACAGAGATCACAGTCAGTCCAGGGCTGGTCGCTCCCTCACGCTCCAGGTCCCGAATAAAACTCCGCACTGGCAAAGCTATAGGGTCCAGATCTCAGCCAGCTGGGCAAGCTAAAATCTCCAGCACCCTCTCTGTCCAACCAGTGCTTTGTGTCCATGCCCAAGTCGCTGACACACACACACTTTGAGAAATTTATACAACCACACAGACACTCCTGGGAAAGGTTGGCACAGGTTCTCCAGCTGTACCCCTTTTACCCAGAATATATGGTAGAAATTACTGCCACCACCCAGCTACTAATTATCAGCTACCCAAAGGCCTTTAAAAGGGTGTCCAATTATTACTGTGCAATATTATTATCCAATTGGTAGTATAACTAAACAGTCAAGGCTTATTAGAGTGACTTGGTACAGTAATCACTATAAATATGCAATTTACTCTAGAGCTTAAATTATCTCTACACAAAACATCCAGTTGAAAGGTTTTAAAATATTTAATAATAAATACTAAAAACACATGACAATACTTCTTACTACACAGTGCTAGTCAAGAGTTCAGAGATCACAGAGAAATACTTAAAATAATTCAGTAGTACAGTTCTGACATCACAGAAAAACAGTCTAATCATTCTAGTTTTTAGCTATTTCTAAGAGAAAACACAAGTCTAACATAAACTTACTTATAGAGAAAGACAGTGCTGTGAGCAGAATGGTCAAGACAAAAATGCTTAATGATCTCTGGTTCTCTCTGTTTAAATTGAAATTGCAGTTCTGATTCACATTACATCATTCTTCACACTTTCCTGGGGTTTCCAGGCTACACATTACATCATTCTTCACACTTCCCTGGGTTCCCAGGCTAACAGAAACTGCATTTACATTCTTAATATTTCTGTTTGTTATCTTGCAGCTGGTTAGGAAACAGAGCAATAAAAATACATTTGCATGTTTAATTCTAGCAATTTAACTCTTGGTTAAAACAATAGCAAGAATTTCTTCATCTAGACTCTTCGGCACCACTGTCTACATGAAAGGGTCACCACATGTTTTACTTTGGTCAGTAGAGTGCACTGTTGTCACATTTTTCCCAGTTCCACATGTAACCCTATTTCTTTACATTTAAGACAACAAGCCTGTAGTTCACATTCATATTTACAAATGATAGAATTATCTATAAAATTCTATCTAGCTAGGCTGGCAGGCTTCACCCCCACCCCCCCGGAGAACTCAAGCTAGTTTTTCAAGTGACCCTTGAGAAACGCTGTTTGAAAGAGTTAGGTCTATCTAAATTACCTTACCCCATTCTCTGTCTTGAGAGCCCATCTGCATTGGCATTGATAATCCCACTGCGGTGCTGCACTGACATATCATATGCTTGCAAGCCCAGGCTCCATCTTTGCCACTTGTCATTTTGCTGGCTGGCTCTGTGTAACCAAATTAGGGGCTTGTGATCTGTCATAACAGTGAATTTCCTTCCATACAGATAAGGCTGAAATTTCTGCAGTGCCCACACTATGGCTAGACACTCCTTTTCTACAGCTGCATAGCAATCCTCCCTGGATTGGAGCCTATGACTGAGATAAACCACTTGGTGCTCTTCTCCCTCTGAAGAAATCTGGCTAAGTACAGCCCCCACCCCATGGTTCGAAGCATCCACCTGCACAACAAATTATTTGCTGTAATCTGGACTGGATAACACAGGGGACCCTGTCAAAGCTTCTTTAAGCTTCTGAAATGCCTGCTCCCATGCTGTGGTCCACACTACCTTATCTGGTCTGTTCTTCCTTGTCAGGACTGTGAGGGGAGCAGCCATGGTACTATAACTGGGGATGAACTTTCTGTAGTAACCTGCTGTCCCTAAAATGCCCTCACCTGCTTTTTGGTAACAGGTGCAGGCCATGCCTGAATGGTTTCCACTTTGACAGGTTCTGGCCTTATCTTTCCACTCCCCACTCTATGTCCTAGGTAGGAGACCTCTGCCATACCCACCTGACATTTGCTCGGCTTAATTGTCAACCCTGCCCTCTGTAGCCTGCCCAGCACCTCCCTGACATGCTGAAGGTGCTCTGGGCAGGAATGGCTGTAGATGGCAATATCATCTAGGTAAGCAAGAGCAAACCCTCCTGCTCCTACTAGGATATGATCTACCCACATCTGGAAAGCTGCTAGGGCATTCTTCATCCCAAAGGGCATCTTTGTGAAATCATACAAGCCAAAAAGAGTCACAAAGGCTGACTTCTCTTTAGCACTGGGTGTCAAGGGCACCTGCCAGTAACCCTTTATAAGATCAATGGTTGTAAGATACTTAGCCCCACCCAGCTGCTCTAGGGCCTCATCTGTCCTAGGCATGGGGTAAGCATCTGACTCTGTGTGACTATTTAATTTCCTGTAGTCCATACAGAACCTGGTGCTGCCATCCTTCTTTGGCACCAGCACCACTGGGGAGGCCCAGGTACAGTTGGACTGTCGAATCACCTCTAGTTCCAACAATTTCTGTACTTCCTCCCTCAGAGTCTGTTTGACTCTCTCAGGCACTCTATAATGGGCCTGCCTACTAGGCCTTTGGGGCCCTGTATCCACCTGGTGTTGCCTCAGGGGGCTGCACCCTGGTTTCCCAGTGAACATGACCCCAAATTTCTGCAACACTGCTCATATTTCTTGAACCTTGGTAGGAGATAGCTGCTGGGACATTGCTACCCCTTCCACTGAGGTGTCAGCCTGAGCCTCAGTGAGGAGATCAATCCCTAGATCTCCCTCAGAATCCTCCTCCTGAAATCCACTGCAAATGCTCAGCACAAGGGCCTCCCTGTCGTGGTAAGGTGTCATCATGTTAACTTGGTACAATCTGTGCCCCTGCCTTCTGCCTAGCAATTGCACCATATAATTAACATCACTTACCTTTCTTACCACCTTGCAGGGTCCCTCCCAAGCTGCTTACAGCTTGTTGTGTCTGACAGGAATGAAAACCATTACCTGTTGCCCCACAGCATACTCTCTAGCTCTAGCATTCCTGTCATTCCACACCTTTTTATGTTGTTGGGCTTCTGCCAGGTTCTCCTGGGCCAAGCCCATGAGTTCCCTGAGCCTTGTCCTGAGGTTTAGAATGTATGCCAGAACAGACTCCTTGTGAGACTTGCACTCACCTTCCCACTCATCTCGAATTAAATCTAGAGGTCCCCTCACCCTATGCCCATACAGCACCTCAAAGGGTGAAAAACCTGTGGATTCCTGGGGAACCTCTCTGTAAGCAAACAACAGATGGGGCAAATATTTGTCCCACTCCCTCTTAAACTGATCTTCAAATTCCCGTAGATTTTAACCTCTCAATAAGACCATTAGATTGGGGATGCTAGTGGGTGGTCTTCATGTGCTTCACCCCACAGGACTTCCACAGACAAGCCAGTAGGTCTGAAATGAAATTGGCACCTCTGTCCATCAGTATTTGTTTTGGGAAACCTACCCTGCTGAAAATCTGTAACAAAGCATTTGCCACCTTCTCTGCCTCAATGGAGGACAAAGCCCCTGCCTCAGGGTATCATGTAGCATAATCCACTACCACTAGGATATACTTTTTACCTGTGGAACTTGGGGTACTCAGAGGACCCACAATATCCATAGCTACCCTCTGAAATGGCTCCTCAATCACAGGCAAAGTCATCAAAGAAGCTCTCACCTTGTCTCCTGCTTTGCCTACCTTTTGGCTCTGCTCCAGGTCCTGCTGTACCCTGGTACATCTCTGGAAATTCCAGGCCAATAGAAGTTCTGCATAATACACCTCTTTGTACGTTTTATGCCCATATGACCCAGGGGCAGATCATGCTATAGGACTGCAGGACTGCAGCCCCCCCACCTAAAGAAAGAAGAAAACCCCGCCACCCATACAAAAGAAAGACCCCCCCACCTGTACAAGAAAATTAAAAAAAATCATGAGTCCCAGAACTCCACACATGCATGCTTGGAGTTCCTGGATAGTCACAGAACTCCAGACTGCTATGTTAGACAGTCCGGATAGAGGAGAAAGGCATCTCCACCCTGCCAGCCCAGAAGTCTGTGTGGTGATGACCACACAGATGAGAAGGAAACTGGACTGCATCATTGGCAGGCTGGAGCCTCCAGCCTATTCTTGCAGAGCCCAAACCAGAAACCAGCTGTTAGTGTGCGCAGGCTAAGGAGGGGAATAAACCAGCAGAAGAGGACTATAGAGGAGCTTGTTTACAGGGAGAGTTAGCTGCCATAAAACAGAAGACTGGAGCACCTACCAGGGTCTGCAGGTAGTGTGTGTGTGTGTGTGTGTGTGTGTGTGTGTGTGTGTGTGTGTGTGTGTGTGTGTGTGTATAATGCCCCAGTTGCTATATACTGGTGGCTAGATAGAACACATGGTGGGTAGAGAGTACTCAGGCTTGAGCCCTGTACCTTGGGTGCAGGTGGCAAGGGCCTGAATTCCCTACCCACCACCATTTGTAAAAAAATTTGCAGATGTTTGACTCATATTTGTTCTGTTCCTCATGAAATCTGTGGTTTCTGTATGTTTGTTTTTCCTTGCAAAGTCAGTAGTGTTGTGGTGCACTGGTAATGTTGTTGCCTGATAGCTACAGATTCTCTGGTTTGATTATTGGCTGGGGTGCCTTTGGTGTGGAGTCTGCATGTTTTCCCATCTTATAAAGAACGTGTGTCTGGAGTGTTTCTCCCTGCTCTGCTGAGAATTGGCTTTGGTTCCAAGTCAGACTTTCCTGGCTAACAAATGTTAAATAAAAATAATAGGCATTTGGATTTCAGACTTCATATTATTCAGAAAGTACATGGTAACACAAAACCTTTTATTCTAACAAGTTTCTAAGTTTATAACATGGAAATTTGAAATTTGTTCCTATTTTTGGGACTGTATTCCTTCATTATTGGCTTAGTCCAGGTTTTTGTGTGCTAAGGTTGAGAGCTGAATATGTTTGGGGGCTGGATATTCCCATTATTGGCTTTGTTCAGGTGTTTTGTGCTAAGAGGTTAACAGCTATGGTGAAAACTGAATTCACTAAATGGTAGCTATTTAAGTTTCAGTCTTCCTCTCTTTCACCAAACAGATGATATGGCATAGTGGTATGTTTCTCTGACTGTTTTGCACAGGGTCCCCTGGGTTCAGGACTTGGCAATGAAATGTATGGTGGTAATACAGCATTTTATTCTAGCAACTTTCCGGTGTTATACAAGCAATTTTTAAAACGTGTCCCTGGTTTTTGGCTTTTGCCCCCCCCATAAATGTTGGCTTTTTCTGTATTTCTTGTGCTGCAAAGTTCGGAGATACAGCTGAGTGTTGAGTAGATTTTACAAGGAGCTGAGAGCTGCAGGGGACCAAAAGTTTAGTGCTGCTTATGCTGACTTTATTTCCATTGTTAATAGCACAGCAGGTAGTGTACTTACGTTTGATGCAGAAGGCTGTGGGTTCTACTCCCACAGTAGGTGGATGCATTGCTGATACTGTACTGTGTTGTAAAGGGGGTGGATGCTGCAGTCCTTTTTGGCAAAGATACATAGTAACTATGAACCTGTTATCAGTTTGCCATCCATTCCCTATTGCGATAGTACTAGCTTATCATTTTTTAATACAACATAGGCAATTTATTCCTTAAGGGCAACAGGCACTTTATTTGTAGATGAAACAATGACATATAAAGTTGTTTGCTAACAGCAACCTCTTCATTAGTTACAGATTTCTTTAATGTGGTATTATTTAGATGACTTTTACTTCTTCAGAGTGTGCATATTTACTGATACTGGTGGACTGTAAAAGTTTGAGTAGACTTTTTTATGATGGAAATGTTCTGAATTGGGCAGTTTTGTCATTAATGGTGCATACATTTTGTTTCATTGTTTACTGGAAAAATGTTCAAAACAATAAATTTAAAATGCCCTCTAACAACTGTACTGTATTGTACAAGGATATAATTTAATACAATCAGGAAGGTGTATCAAAAAACACGTGTATGTTTTATGTGCAAGGGGCCTATCATTTGAAAACAGCCCAAAGTTAATCTTTATCTGCCACTGGCAAAATGTATTTTCTTTGAATGTGGGTTTCAGTGCTGGTTCAATGAATGTGAGTTTCAAGGGCAGAGACGTTTTAATGCTAACTCTATTTTCATTGTGAGACTGCATCACTTTGTTTAGCAGATATCTATTAAAGTTTGTGCTGTAAAATGCAAAATAAAACTTTGAAATTAAATCCAAATCATCGCAGAAGTAAAGCAGTATGCACATTACAGTGTTTATGGTAAATGGGGCAAAATAACCAAGGAATGGGACACTGGAATGGCTGCAGGGGGGAGGCTCCATTCGACCATGATTTTGTGAGGGGGGAAGTGCAGCAAACTCATAGACAGCCCCATCTGAACTATACTTCTCAATTGTCCAGATTTTTGCAGAATGAATAGATTTTTATTTCTTATTTTTGGTTTGTTCCTCACAAAATGTGTGGTTTTCTGGAAAATAATTTAGGAATGAAGTCACTAAATGGCAGACATTGAGTTTCACACGTCATAGCCTTCAGAAAAATGCATGCTAAAGCAAGGCCTGTTATTCTATTAACTGTCTTAAGTTTATACAAGAGAAATTTTTAGTACTGTTTGTATGTTTCCCCAGTATATTTGGCCTTGTCCAGATTTCCTGCATTAAGAGGTTGAGAGGTACATGCAAATAAATCACTTTATAGAATTAGGAATATCTAAACCTCTCAACTGTCCCCAATGTTGGCTCAAAATGTTGCTCTCCCCTTAATCCCTCTGCAAAATGGCAATTCTGGAAGAAAACGTGGAGGGGTTACAATTATAAATAGCTGTAATGATCACAGTTATAGATTACTTTTATTTCAGAAATGCATGCAGATGCATTTATTTTGTCAGCTGCTCAAGTTAACAGTACTAATATTAAAAAGATGTCCCTTCTTTGACAGGTTCCCAGTTGTATTGTGTGGCAATTTTATAGTTTTGCATCACATTTTTGGTCTGTTGTTCATAAAATTGCAGTTTTCTGGCAAATTAGTGGCAAATCATTAAAGATTGAAGTTAGAAAATAATGGCAGACATTTGAGTTTCAGATTTCATACCCTTCAGAAAATTAATACTAATACAAGACCTACTACTTTCTAAGTTTATAACAGCAATATTTAAAAACTGTCCTTATTTTTGAGCCTGTGTCCCACTTCTATGTATGGCTTTGTCCAGATTTCTTGCTGTGAGGTATGTCGGAGCCATCACTGTCAGCCAGAGACATTTCAAATTGTGACATTTTTGTTGCACCCTACTCCCCATTGTAGTGGCTCTGGATGTGTCCAAACAAGGCAAGGAGCAGTTATGCAGTGTAAGTGTGCAGAGTATTCCCCCATCCAAGGCAGACCACAAGTACGACCATGGCTTTTCATCTGTCCTTGATTTTGCAGAATGTTCTGGTTTTCTGTCATATTTTATACTGTTGATTTATGCTTCTTATTATTCAGAAAATGCATGCTGTTGCAGTGCCCGGTTGCTCTATGTTTAAGTAGCAATGCTTTAGTGACCATCAAGTAAGTTTGTCAGAGATTGTAAGATGCAAGTAAGCTTTAATAAGCATACTGTTAAAGAATTGCCAACATTGAAAGCCTTTTCGTTGTTGCCATGCAGAGAATATTTACATAACTAGATAACGTATAAGCCTTAGGTATTGAAATGCATATGACAGTATTTGTAATAAAGGACAGGATTACAGTATTTTCAAAAGCTCATTACATTTGTTAGAGACTTGCAGTCATCTTTACAGGTTTTACCCATAAACTAAACAGAATGCCAATCTATCATGTGTGGTCCATAACTTGTGCAGTAATCCTTTAAGCAGTTAATCCTGAGCTTGTTTCTTGTTTGCTGTTCATTTTTTACATTGATCATGTCCTCCCCATGAAACAAGTAGATAGTTGTTGTCAGGCAGCAGGTCTTTTTTGGATAAGAGACATTTTTACAAGTGGGGGTATCACACAGAGATTGCTGCTTTCAGCATGTTACTTGGTAATTTTATAAAGTTGAATATACATTATAATTAGAACTGTAGTGCAAGAAGAAGTGGTTTGAGTTGAGTGCTGCTTGTTATTTTTTATACTTGATTCTGACTGGCATTCAAGTAATGTATTTAAAAAGTAATTTATTTTTTCATGCATCACAACCTTTGTGTTTCTATCTAGATATTAAGTAAGTTATGTAGCCAATGCACTGAAATATTTTTTTCTTCTATACTTCATTTTGTCTTGATTGGACTTTCGTAATGATGGTTTGGTACCCAGGGCAGCGTATTTAATTAAAGTTCCAGTTGTTGTGGTTTTGAGCATAGCCCCACCACTTTCTAGTTGGCCACACCCCTTCCTATTGGCCCCACCTATTCAGCTGTCTCCTGAAGTCCCCCTTTAATTTGAAGTCACCAGCTACCACTGATATGACCTCCAAAGGGAATATCATGAGCTATGGCTTGAAGCACCAGATGGTAAGCTCTAGGCACTACCAACTGCTGTACTCTCTCACCTTCTAGCCCTCCCTCAGGGGTCCACTCTCTGTATAGTAACTCTTTGTCCCAGTATACAGATTCCTCCTTTCCTTGAGAATCAGGTGCCTCCCTAGCTACCTGCCTCAGGCCTTGCAATGTAGGGTCTGAGAACTGAGCCTGTCTCAACTCTCTCCTTGTAACCCTTCCCAGCTCCCTTTCCACAGGAAGTCTGGCATCCTCTGACATTGGTGCCTCACTGTCAGCCTGGGTACTTCTACTCACCTCTACCTTTGCAGTCACTCTTTCCAAGGGAACATCAGTACCCACAAGCAGTTGTGGCTCGCATTCAGTCTCACTGCTGCAGAGTAGCTCCCTTCCTGAAGTAACCACCTCACCAGTCCTAGCTGCAAAGTATGCACTCTGTCTGGGTCTCCCCCAGGCTACCAGACCCACATACTTGTCTCCTAGCCTCACTGTGTGTAACTGCATAAGCACATGGTACTGCCTCATCCAAATCCTTCCCTATCAGGACATCTGCAGGATGGTAGTTCAGTACCATTGTTGTCTCAAGACAACCTACTATTGGCATTTTGTCTTTCCCACTTAATGGCTCCCTCACCTTTTATTCCCCACCTTCCCTCAGTGGACACCTGTATGCCACATGGCCTCACTGGTTGCATTCAAAACATTTAACCCTAGCTCCTGGCCATGTACCTGGACTTGTGGCTTTCCCTGCTACTGGCAGATTTTGTTGGGGGAGTCTGTGCTGCCCACCATGGGTTCCTTTAGACCCTTGAGCAGTACTGGAGGCCCCCTTCCTGTGCAGGGCTGCCCTGCTTGCCAGGTATAGGTCTCCCTTCTTCCCCAACTAATCTGAAGTAGCACATTGGGCCGGATTCATGAAGGCTTGCATGGAGTCTAAGAGTAGAGTAAGACTCCATGCAGCCAACATGTCCACCGAGCGATCCAGGAACAGCTGGTAGGGGCGTGCAACAGAGCTCTCAAAACAAGTCCTACACGGACAGGGCTTGGATATGCAAATTACCTCAATTGCAGGTGAAAGCTATGCAAATGAGGTAAATTTGCGATCCAGGAAACCCGAACCTGTCCAAGTAGGAGTAGTGTTATTTGCAGAAATGTACTCAGTTGACAAATGAGTATGGTTCTGCAAATAGCAAAACGGAGCTGTGACAGCTCTAAAAAAAGGATGCATTTACAGGAGGAAGCATGCCAATGGCCAAAAATACGGCTATTGGCAATGTTAAGTGATGCAAAATAAAAATAAAATAACTTTTTTTTTCATCCCGATCTCCGGGGGTTTAAGCGTAGCGCAGCACCGCGCAAATGCGCTGCACCCTAAAAAGCAGAAAATCAATAATTAAGATCCACAAATGTGGATTTTATTGCTAATATGAATTTACAATGCAAGTGAATAGCAGGCTGAAGACAACATGGCCACCGAGTAGAGGTTGCTAAGGGGGGAAGCTCAGTCTAAGAGATGTAACCAAGCATTAGCAGGCAATCCTATGCAAAGGAGGGTTAGGATAGTGAATCACAAGTTTACATAGCAAATGAGCACAGTCACTGGAGTGTAGGAGTAGGACAAGGGGAGTAACAGAGTAGAAGATAAGTGACATCACGAGTGGGGTATGTATGAAAGAAGTGAAGCTCATTGGAGCAGAGTGGCATGTGTCAGCTGTCATTTACACATCATTGAAAGAGGTGTGTCAACAGGTAGGCTAAGTAAAGGCAAAAAATTGAAGGTGTATGCCATGGATAACACTAAAGTTTCTTGCTGAGCGGGTATGCGGACGTGTGCATGCCTGTAAACCCGAGTAAGACAGTGTGCACACGTGTAAGCGTGAGTGCAAGCTTTTAAGCCGGAGTAAGCATGTATAAGGCTGTGTAAAGAGTTGTAAGTGCGTTTGCACTGGCATGCTCACTTTTTAACAAGAATAAGCAAGTTTTACTCCGTGTAAGCATGTGTGCGTGCGTGTGAGCTGCTGTGAGTGTGTTTGCGCTTGTGTGCGCGGCGCTGCCCCCAAGGAAACAGGAAAAAGGAAGCACAACAAATAGTAGGAAGCTACCAGGGAGCACTAGCAGAGCTTGCATGTGAAAACAATCAGAATCAGGCAATTACACAGGCAGTACACTAGCCCAGCCCAGCCCAGCACTTAAAACTCTGCAAACAACAGTCCATTATGTTTCTCACAAGAGACACTGCAACGCTGCAGTAAGCTAATAGAAGTGAAAACTGAAAAAGCTTTAGTGAGACAAAGAAATGTTAGGGGCTGCCATTGCTGTTATAAGGCGACATATGCAACATGCTGAGGGTGGTGACAATGCGAATGCTGCAGGAAAACCCACAGTGAGGAGACGGAGAAGAGTGTACAGGCCCATGGAACCTACCAGGGGCTACATGAGCTGGAGATAGTGGAGTGCTATAGAGTGGACAGAGACCTCTTGCAGCAAATTGTTGAGCTGTGCAGGCCACACCTCACACACAGAACCAACAGAGGGGAACCCATCCCAGTGGAAAGCAAGGTATGTGTTGGCCTAAGAATATTAGTAACAGGTACCTTCCAGAGTCCAACTGGTGATATGATGGGGATATCACAGGCATCAGCATCCAGGGTATTGCACCAGTTCCTGGATGCCATGTCAGCACATGTCGGTGATCATGTATATTTCCCCAATTCTCATGAGGTATTGGCCAGCAATATGCGTATCTTCCAGCAAATAGCGGAATACCCTGTGGTAGTGGGTGCAATAGACTGCATGCATATACGCATCAAAGCACCAGCCGGCAAGCGGGGTAGGGTCTACTTCAACTGCAAGGGCTTCCCTTCCATAAACTGCCAGGTTGTGTGTGATGCCCAGGGCATAATACTGAATGTGTGTGCTGGCTGCCCTGGAAGCTACCATGATTCCCATATCTGGCATCTGGGGTGACATGCTCGACATGCCACGTAGCTTTGCTATGGACAGCTTGCACCTGTCACCCTTGGACTTTCGAATACTGGCTAAGGCTCTTGCTACCACCATAGTGCCTTTTTTAAGCAGGGCTCAAAAGACAAACCCACCTCCATAGACATTACAGAGTAAATGAAACTAAGGGTAATGCTGCTCAACACCAGATGTGTTACCCTCAAATTGCGCCCACTCAGGACTCTCCTCAGTATGGAGAACAGCAATATCTGTGCACTAACATATGCCAGGTTGAGGCTCACAAATGCACACCAGCACTACCAGGTTATGTTTCATACCATACTTTCTGACCACAAGACTCGGACCGAACAACACAAATAGGGGGAGTATCCATATACATCACAGATACACACACCTCCGGGTTAGTAGCACTGCACGAAGCATCACAGACCATACCTATGCAACTAACATTGTGCAAAACTGCCTTTCAGTTTGTTGCCTGCTACAGACCACCCTTTGAATGACACCAATATGTTAGTCAACTGTTAAACGTGATAAGTTTGTCTGTATACTGTGACATCATACTTGTTGAGTGTAAGATGCTAGACAAGGTCAGGGTCATACTGGCCTGGGCTACATGATCAGAGAGTTCCTCTATGTATCATGTCATGTGGTCCAGGGAAGAATGTCTGAGGTTTTACGCACCAGCATGGACAATGATGGAGCCAGTCCTTTACTTGCTTTGGAGTGACCTGAGTGCATGTGTTATGTGGCGGATCATGGCACACGACAGACAGCTCAAAGTGACTATTCCCTTGTTTGGCCTGGTGAGTGGGATGTCAGTGTGTCTGACAATAAGTGTCACCTTTTACAAGTGTATTAGGTGTGTTGTTTAGCCCGAAGGGCAGTGACTGTGTGGCACACTGACATTGTGAACTATGTGATATGTGGGTATTGTAGTGGGGTTGCAGTTGTTTGTGTGTCTGCTTTGGAGGTCTCTGCTGCTTAAGCAGAGTTTAATTAGAGCCTCTGAGTATGTTTATGTGTGATGATGTGGTTTGATTGCTGTCACTATAGGTTTATGTGAGACGGATATGTGGTGTGTGTGGTTACCTTCACCACCTAATAGACTGTGCCAGTCATGGGTCGAGAGAGCTCAGCCTCCTATATGTCTATGTAGGTGCATCTCTCACATATATCTGAGTTTGTTGGGAGGAGGAGAGGGTTGTCTGTGTACATGAGGCAGATGTGACATTGTGTCAAAATCACAATAGTCAGCAGCTGGACTGGAGAGTACACAGGAAACCGACCCCTGGACATGCCAGGATATTATGATGACATACTCCGTAGCCTGATCACAAAGGATCAGTAGGGTGTTAAGTGTGTAAAAGAGTATAACAGGGATTAGTGCTCATGTTTGTCAGTGTTTTGTAAAGACTAGCTGAGAAGGAGTCCAGACTGAATCATGGCACCTCCTTCAGCTATCTCATAAATAGCAATGTACACTCACATATGTCCTGAGTCAGGGCCAACTGTACCTGACTGACAATGCCGACATCCTGTCAGACAGGCCCATATATACATACCCACCTCCCACTGACGATAGTCCCTATCATCATACCAGAAGATATCACATGTAGAATGGCTGAACAGCTCCCCCCAAAGCCAAAAGCATGGCAGCAATTGGATTACATCATTTTCCAATATGTGTCATGCATGAACTACGGAACAAACATACCCTGCACCTGAACAGTCTGTTGAGCCTCAACCTCTCCACAGGATCTGGAACCGTTGAATGTGTTACAGCAACATATGGCACTCCCCACAAGTGTTGGTGCACAACACACCATAGGAAGTATAGTCCAGTAAGCATATAAAGTCTGATCTGCAAGGCCATGGAGTCCATCATGGTTGAAGTCATAAACAGAGCTATTGGAAGCTGACAAACACACAACCCTACCAACTGTGGTATGTTCATGTGCGGATCATGCTTCCCAAACATGCTAGACTGTTTGCAAGGCAGCCAACCAGGACATACATCACTGAACAGAGTTACACGTCCCACATAGACTTTGAATAGCCCTTTATCAACATCCCAGACACATGTCGCATCCACAAAACCAACAATCTGTACATAAATATGTGTTGACATATGAAGGAATGTCAATGTGTCCACAGATAGATCACACAAGGTAAGAATTATGGGGTCCTGTTCAAGCTGTTGACACCTGCTGACCCACATGGCTCATTCCTGGAATTGCATAAAACAAAGTGTACACACATTACCATGTCCAGTTTGATGATGTCAGCATCCTACAAATATAGCAGGAGAAAAAAAAACAGCCAGTAAAGTATATAGCGTGCCGTATAAATGCATATCTCTCTAGTATCATAACATAGTTAGGTAGGGATTTAAATCTTGCGAACGCTGACAGTGTGTGTTTGGGTGTATGTGTGTGATTTCCTTTGAGAGGAGTGCCCTTTTTGGAGAGTGGGAAAACACATTAAAAGAGGTACATTCCTCTTTGGAAAGTCTGATGATGTCAGCATTCTACAACTATAGCAGGAGAAGGAAAGCCACCCAATAAAGCATATAGCGTGCCGTGTTAATGCGTATCTCTCTAGTATCATAACATAATTACAAAGGGGTTTGAATCCTGTGAACACTGACAGTGTGTGTTTGGGTGTATGTATGTGATTTCCTTTGAGAGGAGTGCCTTTTTTGGAGACTGGGAAAACACATTAAAAGAGGTACATTCCTCTTTGGAAAGTCTGATGATGTCAGCATCCTACAAATACAGCAGGAGAAGAAAAAACACCCAATAAAGCATATAGCATGCCGTGTTAATGTGTATTTCACTAGTATTATAACATAGTTAGGTAGGGGTTTGTATTCTGCAATTGCTGAATGTGCGTGTGTGACACAGTGGGTCAATGCAATGTGGGTTTTGCTTTTACTATGGTATGACATATCATGATTAAAACAGTATGTGCATTGCACACATCAGGTATCTGCGTGGCAAATAAATATGTGTACAGGTGACCTCAATCAGTACATAGGTGTGAGGCCTGCATACTACATGAATACATTTGTTTCCTTTGACAGACTGTGCCACTGCTTCTCAGATCGTAGGTCACATATGTATGTATGTGTCAAGGCCGGCCACTGTAGTGATATGTGGCCAAGGTCATCTGTGCCATGCACACCCATGACAGTTACTATAGAATAGTGGGAGTGAGGGTATATGCCTGGGGTATATGTCAGACATGTTCATACACACCAAAGACTGGCAATAATGGACAGTCATTATAGGTGTACAACAGCCTTGTGGATATGCATTCAGGCCCCTAATGTCTTATGTGATACACCGAGGGACTCCACAATACCTATGGATATGTGGATACCAAGGGACAGATGACATAACATGTGGCTGTATGTACACATTGGTACCCAACATACATGTTGAGGGCTACCACCTATGTGGTACTGTCGGGATAGTATGTATAGTAAATGTAGATGACTATGCCATAGTCAGCTTACTGCTATACAGCATGTATCGGACAACAGGTATCTGTCTGTATGATACCCTTGTGTAGGATATGCGTCCCATCCAGGGAATGCATTGTAGGCCAATGCATGCATTTCCAGATGTGGATGGACATATCCCTAGTGTCTTTGCATGTACCTAAGAGGGCTATATGTCGAACAGGTGTGGTACCACTGGTTACTGTTATAGTATAGTACCAGAAGGATCCAACTGTTACTGAGTTCCCTACAACTGTGTGTCATTTGTCAGGACATCATCTAATGATTGGTTATAGTCATGCTGTTGAGGTTGTGTATACTACCAGACTACAAATCATTGACAGATATTAACAGTATCACCCACAGCATAGTGTCAACCCATGTCATACACACATGTGTACCCATGTTAGTACATATCTGTATTAGAATGCATACTGGCCATCGAACGATACTATGAGATGTTAACAATGTGTACAATAGGGTATGTCACACGTCCCATGTGTCCACTATGCACGTACATGCAGACAGTGCGCACCCACCATATTCACAGATGTACACCTGCTAATCTCTGCTGCACACATCACACACATACTGTCCACTCACTAACACATGCTGGCAACACTTTACACTTCATCAAAGTGGCACATAGGTGAACAATACATACTCAGACCTAACACTGGTGTAAACAATTCTACATTTACAATCAGAGCTTTGATGCATAATGCCTGCTCAGATATACCTACAAGGATATCATTACACTTTCCTGTTGACAACTTGCTAGTATTGCTACACTGCTATAATATCACCCTGTGCATCAACACCATATTAGCCTGTTCTTGCATCAATGTTACAGATGACAGGAGGTGGTACAGGTGTCATCATATGCACAGGGTGTGTTGTTGGTTTGCCAGAGCCCGACATTGACCCATCCAATCGACATGTCTGTGTGTGTGTGTGTGTGTGTGTGTGTGTGTGTGTGTGTGTGTGTGTGTGTGTGTGAGGGACAACAGTACAGCATGGGCCAATGTTGATGTAATGTGTGTGTATGTGTGAGCCCTAGTTGTTTGGTTAATGTGTGTGTGTCTGCATGCATACAGCTCCACCATGTGGCTGCCATATACGGGAGGTTGTGGGACAGCCACAGACTCTACCTGCTAGGCTGTACAGATCACTGTCTCCGGCCATGGATATGGTACCTGTGCCTGGCAGGAGTGCTACAGACAGTATTGGGTATCAACCCTGACTGGGTACTATCATCAGAGGCAGAGGTATGATGACTGGACCCGTGTCCCTGCTGGGACTTGCCAGAGCCACATGCACGTAGTCTACTAGGATGGTCAATGGACAGGCCAGCTCCAGCATTGCTGGGGCTGGTACTGCCACTACGGGAGCGTCTGTGATCTGCGGGCTGTCCGCGATGACTGCCAGCTGTTGCTGTTGCTGGCATGGTCAGTGTTGACGTCTCAACCGTCCCGCATGGTCCTGGCTCATGGAAAACACATTGTGGAGGGCATCTAATGTCATCCCCAACATCTATCAATGACCTCGGTGTAATTCTGAATGGCACCAGTGAGGTCACAGATGCTGTCATTGATAGTGGTGTAATGGGCCCTATGCGCCCTTAGTCCCTGTCTGGTGTACCGTTCCATACATGCCTGTGCCTGCATTACAGCCTGGAACATACCGGAGGTTGTAAGACCTGTGAGGGCACGTCTGCCAGGGGCAATACGACCAGCGGTGCTCCCCCAAGAACCCCTGGACATCCGCCTATGTGAAACCATTCCAGGAATCTGGCTATGGCTGCTGTGAGGAGATGCAAGTGCCATGGGTACTACACTCTCCTGGTCAATGCCAACTGTATGCTGTCCCTCGGATAAGGCCATTGGTGATGAGGGATGTATTGGCAGTATGAGTGTGTGCATAGATGGGGTTGAATGCTGTGTACTGTTGATTGGCAGACCAACGACAGACCCTGTCAAACCTTCCTGTGCCAGAATACATGTCTCATCATCTCCACTATTTGTGGCAGTGACTTCAGGTTCCCTGCTGCTTTCACCCACCCCAAACTCCGCACTTGTGAGAGATAGACAGGAAACACACTTTACAATCTGTACATGATGTTAGCACACATGCACACATGCACACATGCACATATGAACACATGCACACATGCACACATGCACACATGAACACATGAAAACATGCAAGCATGCACACATGCACACATGCACACACATACACTCCTCACTACAGCACATATACACACACACACACACACACACACACACACACACACACACACATACACACCAGCAATCCAACACATACTCAATAGTGGGTGAAGGTGGGTGACAGTATCACAAGGCAAACAGTCACCTCACACGTGTCAGCATGCAGAATATGTGTTGCCCAAGACCATGCAGTGCAAGTGTAGATGGCCCTATTTAATGACAGTATACATGGCTTTGATGCATGTGTGTAGTTGTTCAGTGATTGGCTACACCCTGGAACACAATGTGTACATGGACCCAACATTGCTGTGCAAGTATTATCAGCTCTGCAATATCCTGTTCTCCATCACTCACAGGTATGCATACCATGGCTGCATGTGTTATCTGTGTGACACATAGATTTCCATGTCTGATTACAGTGTCTGTGTCCATAGCAGATAATAGTGGGCACAGGTGTAGCACATGCATGCTATGTACACACACGGGATGAGTGGTGCATGTAGACGTGAAGGAATCCCAATGCGCGACATGACCATTGTACAGTGATTATGGTGAGTGTGGGACATATTGCAGATATGTTTGTGCCAGCCATGACATGGCATGCTACACGACTGCAACATTAAACACCACACATACCCAATGTGTGCCATGTGACCTATACACCCAATAGCATTCCAGGACATATATGTGACACTTTGTACAGATGGCGACTACTGTGCATATTGTGTATACTGGCATATGTAAGCACACACACAACATGCTATGCATATTGTGTATAGGTGCATACGTTTGCACACACACAACATTGAGGTGCAAATCAATGACTGCTATGTGTAGTACTGTGGTCACTGTAACTGGATGTTGTGTAGTACCATGTGCCATTATCATCATGCATCTTGTGGTCACTCATGGCTACTAATGTGTGACAGACCACCGCCTAGCATGCTGTACCTGAACTGCAGTGCCGTGTATACGTTCACAATTACACAGCCACTTTGTACATGGGTGTGTGAGGTGCCCAGTAGGGAGCATTGCCTAACATGACTGTGTTATGTGTTGAAGAGAGTTGCACAGCCCCATGATAGGCCTCTACCCTTGAGGTACATCATGTGTGTGTGGATGACATGTGGGATACTGAAGTGAGACCTTACAGTGGGTGTGTGGTAACGACATATGTAGCATGTTTTTGTGTACTGCGTATGATAAATGTGTTATGTTGTGTACAGCTGTAGCAACTGTGCCTATCCAATGTGCAGTACGGTGTTGCCACAACTGTGTCTGATGCTCTGTGTATTGCATGTCATTGAGGCAGCTACTGACATTACTGAGCTGTGCAACATCTTACAGCAAACATGCATGGCATGCATTATTCGTAGGTGTGTTACATGTACATGGCCTACACCTCACCTATGACATGCACATTTCATTACCAACATTGCAGTTATACCACACTCACCAGCATGGATCGTCTGCCCTGCTGTCACACCAGAGGGACCTACGAGAATATGAGAGAGCTCGTCAGTGGCCACAGCTGTGGCATTGCTACTGTGGGTATGCTAAACTACAGTAGAACAACAGTCAACAGTCACAGGTGTACAGATAATATTCCAAATATCAGTATTGCACAACACTAGGCAGCACAACTGCTAAACACACAGTACACATCTCACATAGACATAATCTAACAATAAGTTAACTGTAGTCTACAGATAGGGCATGTTACCTGCTCGCTCCATGTGAACATGCTGGGTGGCTCCGGCCTCCATGACAACACATGTCAGTGGGAGTTGCTGCTGTTGTCCAGGAGCCACCACGCTTAGGGGCAGCTCCTCCACTCTGGTGAGGGGGGATGACTGGCCACCCCACCACCTGTGGCAAGCTGTTGTCTTTGGATATCAGACGTACGCCCCCGGACATGTCTAATTAAATCACTGCAGTTATGGCGTACCTGCTCATATGTCCAGTTATGCATGTCTATGTCATTTACCCAATGAACAAGATCCTGCCACAGTGCAATCCGCTCCTGCTGGTGCTGGCTGCTTCTGGAAAACAGCATTGTGTAGTGCTGCACCAGGCTTTGCTGAATCCCCTCTTCCTCTGCTGCTGTGTAAGATGGGTTACATTGGTGGGCCATCTGGCTGAAAGAGATATGAACAATATGTGTGAGTGAGTCCTGTGGCACACTTTACACCTTTAACTACAGTTATCACTTTACTGACATATATACCATCCATTTGTCTGTCAGAGGACACACACGTTCAATACCACTTACTGGTTCTCAGGCCACAACTGACTAACAGTGCCTGGCACACTCTATATATCAAACCACTATACAACAATACCCGGCACACTGTTTGTAACACAATGCACAACCTCGCCACAGGGGTATATATCATGCCAATGCACGAACAGAGATGTCATCCATTGCAGTGAATGTAAAGTACAGTTACAGTAATACCATTCAACCACCTTAGTCGTTGATGCCATAGCCCTGCCTAACATATGTGCACAGTTGTTACTATAGGTGGCATACTGCTGTAACAGAGTATATATGTTGCTAAATACACACATATACCCTGTAACACACATATGATTGCGGCCATGGTACAGGCATAATTACACACACATCAGACAAACATACAACACACCACTGTATGCCAACACAGATGAGCTTTACCTGTGTACCATACAGTACTGTGCGCCACTACTTACAAATCCTTATGCCTGAGTTATGTCCTCTGTGCAGACTACAGGAAACACATAAGACAGTGTTTCCAAGCAATGTGAACACACACCATACTGTGCTGTTTAGGCCTACAGCTTCGGGTAGTACTACAGTTCATATGGGAGTTGGATTCACCAGCAGTACCACTCAGTAAGCATACATGTATTGCTTTAGCCTACAATGAGACACCACGGTCATCAACAAGGAACTACGTCACATCGTATGCCATACTACTATGTCTGCCTAACAGTACAATACGCATCTTTTGCTGGCCTCACAGCTAGGATAGACACTACCATGTCAGATACAACTTCACACTAACCTATCACACCTTTACAGACCTTGCACACATTCAGCGTTACACTTATTCAACCTCACATAGCAGGTATTGCATTGAGTACATGTGTGAGTGCATAGTGTCATAGGTAGGTAATATGCTATTGGCCCTGGGGCCTACAGCAGCCTAGCCATATGCTACCCTGGCTTTTGACACACATGTACTTTGATTTCACTTGCCCCTGTCAACCAGAACCACAGAGGGGATTCCTGGGGTGTATTACCAATCTCCCAAACAATCATCAGGGGTATTTATAACAACTGCTAATGAGGAGCCTTGTTTGCTATTGCTAGGTGGTCTATTCCAGTGTATGGCATATCTCTGAGATAGGAACCTATCCCTCCAGCATGTGCTGTTTAGTGAGCTGATGAGGTTTAGGGCCCTAGAGCGTGTATCCCGGAGGGATTGTGATATGTTGGCATGGTGGTTGTCACCCAGCTATGGGTCTGACATACCCCTGTATGCCCGGCAGAGGTCACCTCTGTGTGGCCGGTATGCAGTACAGTCTAGATGTGGTTTTGTGAGTTAGTCTGTATAGGGCATCTGTTTGCGGCCAGTATTACCCTTTGTGAGGTATGTCTGTGGCCTTTCCACCTGCTGTAGTTGTCATGTGAGGTACATACCACACAGGGCATTGTGATGAGTAGAGGGGAACACTGACCTATATTTCCCTAGATGACACACCTGTTGTCATGACACATACCATACAGACAGATTACAGGTCTAGTGTGGCACTGTCTTTATCAAAGAGGAGGCTACTGTCCACCTGTGTCCCATATTCCCTTATCACACCTTCAGTGTTATGTAGATCTGTAACTATGTGGTAGTTAATGGGTACATTGTTTTGGAAAGGTGGAATGGCACTGCAGTATCGACACTTGTCTACAGTCCATGCCTTGGTCACCACACACCTGTTGCAGTACATATGACCCCATGTCTCTCTCTCACTATACATATATATATATATATATATATATATATATATATATATATACAAATCTATACACATACATGTACACATCCATTGCTGTACACATAGATGTACATATAGGCATATGTACAGTCCACCGTTCACAGTGGGGATATCACTTATACGACAGTTGTGGGATGTTCAGTTATGTGATTATATTGCACAGTGTTGTGCAGAATGCATTTTGGTGTCTTCAGCCCATGTAGTTTTAGCAGGCCTCACTGGCTGTAACACAGCAGATCTGACAAATCAGTCCCACAGCGTTTAACCACCACATGACATATATCAGCACTGCATGCTGTTTTCTATGACACACACTATGACCTACACAGATATATGCACATAACAACCTTCAATGACAGATATCTGTCCACCCTTCACTAACAGTTGTAGTATGTCCCTTGCCCTATGCACATGTGAAGATACAGATAGATACGTACTGCTGCCACACATGGATGATTTGCAGTTTGTAGAGTACTCTTCAGGAACATCTACTACATTCAAGCACATACGTATGAGTTACATACCTTACCTTTGTATTTCCCTGCTCAGTCTGTTGTTAAAGTTTTGTTGTTTTTTTTTTTTTGTTTTTGTTTTCGGTTTTCTCCCACTGTTTCTGTTTCTGTCTCTGTTGTCTGTGTCTCTCTCTGTGTCTCTGTCTCTCTCTCGCTCTCTATCTCCCTGTACCTGCAATGATATTATTGCATGTGTGGACAGCAGGTACAGCCTGCTTTTCTAGGTATCTGCACATGTGACAGCCTCTGCACCAATTGCTGCCCACCATTCAGTAATTGCATTCAGCCTGCTGTGTGGTGATTGCAGTACTCACTGTGATTGCAGCCCACTGCTATAGAATGCTAGGTTAGGTAGGCATAGCCCTTTCAGCTTTCCAAGGTGGGACCCATGCTTGTTTGCTCTGGACACCGTTGTGTCAGTCAGAAGGTTGGTATATGTCTCTTATCTGAAGCTAGGGTTGTAGCCAGTGATATGCATGTTGTACTCAAACCTGAATGTTGCTGCTTCCAGTACACACTTCTCAGTGTAGACATGTACTCACCCTCCAAATGCTAACACAGGATACATGGGAGTATGTACTTTCTTTCTGAATTAGACAATTAACTGCCATACAAATGTGGTTATTGCACTGTATTCCTGTGGCACATGCAGTGTTTGTGAACTGCTATACTGTAATTATTACGTTACTCACTTCTGAACAGTTTGTGGTTTGTTTGTGTTGACATTAGCACAGGCTGCTCAACACAACTGGACATATTTCAGTACTGAGTATGCCTACCTACACCCTTGTTTTTGCCTGAATACACAGGTGTGTTGTACTTTTGGGTAGGGGTGCAGAACTGCAAAGAGCATTTTTTATTATCATGTGAGGTTTATCTTGCTGAACATACAGGGTTGCTGTGCACCTGTTAGTCTATCAAGGCAAGTAGTCTATCTACGTAGCTCCCACCTGTGGACATATCCAGATGGTAGCTAGAGGTTAGCCTATTATACTTTGTCTGTGCACCACACCAGTCTTTTCAGCACTGGCACATTGGCATTGTTACAGTTGGTTGCTAGCAGTACATGGCTACATCCTGTGATATTTCTGTGTTGTACTCCTACATAAGGTCATGCTTGTGGAACTCCTTCCAAAGCTATTTGCAGAGTGTGTAACAGCAGTAATGCTGATATGCCTGTGTGTTTCTGCCTCTGTCAGGCCTCAGATACTCTCAGGTATATATTTGAATGACCTCAGTGAAAGGTACATATAAGTGAGATACACCTGCAATATATTACAGACATATTGCAGTTGAGACTTTCTTGGGAATCAGAGCATATGTATAACTACACCTTTTCTGACGTGCAAGCAGTGTCTACTCTCACCTATTGACATTATTCATTATGTGTGATTCCACACTTCTCTGCCTAAAGTTAGTTCTTTTCAGAGTGATTCAGTGGGGCACAGCTAACATTTCTTTACAAATCAGGGACATCCCTGTAAAGCAGTTACAGTTGAGGAGTCTGGCCTCTGCCCTATTCAACTTTGCCAGTGTTTATCTTGGTCTGATACTGTGTGGTGTTTGTAAGGTGCTGCTGTAACATTATTCCCTGCTAGGATGGCTGGTTCTCTTTTCACAGTCATGTCATGCAATTCCACAACAACTGCTGGTAACGACCCACAGAACAGGATTTGCGTTATGCCATTCCTAATTTCCATTTACATTCCCTCATTGTAATGCATGATATATTTATTTCCGCACCAAGTTGTTTGTATATTGGCTGTGGCTTAGTGGTAATTCATGCAGTCTATTGTGTCAGTGGTCTGGGGTTCGAGACTGGCAGAGGTTTTTTTCTTTTGCTGCTGAGCAGAACAAGGGCCCTGACATAGAGTGACTAAGGCACTTTTAAGCAGTTGTAAGCGGGTATGCGCGGGTTTGTGCAACGCTTAGCATGTGCACACTCGCTTAAAGCCGCTAACTACCGCTTAAAAGTGCTTACTCCCGCTAACCCCCACGCTAATTTCTTTTAAAGAAAAGAAAATGGGGAGATAGGAAAGTGGTGAAAAAGGGGGCACAAAGAGGGACAGACAGTAGGTAAACAAGCTCGGGATGTGCAGGATGGGTGTAGGGTAGGTCCATAGCTGCCCATTTCTTTACCAGCAACAGCTGTGCATATGCAATAAATTTGGAGTGAAATTTGAAACCTTCTACCTCTGGGAGAGGGGTGAGGACAACAAAGTATGTTGTACTGCCCATTATAACTATCACTTTACATGTCCTATGGACATGTGTGAGAAATGGGCAGCTATGCATGGGGCGTAATTTTTTTGTGGGTACAGCTTGCCCTTTTTTTTTTTTTTTTTTTTTTTTTTCAGGTGAGAGTGGAAAGTGAGGTAGAGGAAGTAGGTATGTTTGGGGAGGTAGGTTGGGGAGGTAAACAGACAAGACAGACAAGACGCATACAGGGGCGGTGTATGACACATGGGGTGGGTGAACACAATTGATGGGGACGGATGTTTTGAAATCTCAAGCCCATGAGCCCACAGATGGTAACAGTGGAACTGAGATCCCCACCCATGTGCAGTCACCACTGCACCTTCACAGACCCGAGGGTGGCTGTGTTGGGGGCTGCATAGGATGGGCAGGCTCACCCATGAGACGCGCCACTCTCACCACGAGCTGGCATAGGGGATCAGCGACTGAACGCTGGATCTCCCTACGCACCACAGCCCAGACCCTTCGAAGGGAGACAGGTGGCCCTACTCTGCCCATGCTTACATGGGGGGGATGAGCCCCATCCCCTGCAGTGCTTCCAGCTGAAGGTGGCACAGGTACAACGGAGGAGGGGAGCCCGGGCTGGGCACCGGACCTGCTGGTGCCAGGTGCACTCGCCAGCTGAGGAGGGACAGGTGGGTCCGCGGGGACTGGCCTTCCCATACGTTCTGTGATTAGGTGTGTTTAATTACAACATAAACAACAGCATTCTAGTTGTAACAGCATGCATGCAGTAATATTCTAATTAACCCAACACACCAAGGTTCTAACAGTTGAACAGCAAGCATAACACATACATATATTGAATGACAGTGGATATTCCAACAGCATGCAGGGATGTTTGGTAGCAACAGGCCACCATGATTGTGGTGTTTGAACAGGGCACATGCATCAATGTGAATGCAAATATTCATAGAACAATAGGACATATGTCCCAACAAATATTTAAGATTACACATACCCACTGAGGTGTGGAATTGCATGGTTTATGCACATACAGTAGGGTGTAGAAAAAAAACTCAATTAACATCTTATAATTACTTTTAGTCTACACTACATTCCTAGTGACTGCAAGTGTATATCCCCTACATGTATTATTACACTTGCCACCATGCATTAGGTTGTGTAATGGGTTTGGCTAGTTCAATATATACCTGACCTATATCTGACTTACTGACTGTCCAAGATGCAGATGTTACTGCTACATATTTCTTGATTGCATTTATATTTCTTTATCTACATATCTAGATATTTTCACATGACATTTTCACTTCAATTTGTACAGAACCCTGCATTTCTTGAAGCACACTCACATTTCTGGGGAACAAATTAACATGCTACTCATGTGCCAGATTTACTTATGCATGCCAGCCAGTAACTGACTGTTGAGGACTGTATATATGCTTCACAGCTACTAACACTTCCATCACCCACTTTAGATGGGACTGCACAACTCTGGGTTGCCAGCACTTTTTAAAACAGTACTGTTTGTATAATGCAATGGTACAACAACATTTCAAACTAAGTGACACAGACACACTCCGGGTTTTAGACCTTTATTAATAACATTACACACTTTTCCACAGGCTCACTCCTTTATTTGTTATAACAGTGCATATGGAAGACATATTCAAGACATATTATACCTTTACTAATAGGTTAGAACACTCTTTTTCAGGCTCACTCACTTATTTTATATGACAGTACCTGCAGAGATATTATTCCGGACATATTTTACCTTTCTTAATGGGTTACTACACTCTTTTTCTGGCTCTCTGACGTTTTTATTTGACAGTACATGCAGAAGACTTATTCAGGTCATTTTATGGCTGTATTATTGGACTACATCACTTTATTTCATGCTCTCTCCCATATTTTATATAATAATACATGCAGAATAATAACTAGCCTGCCTGGTGGCGCAGCCTTAGCAGCCTATCTGCATAGGCTTGCTGATTCACAGCACGGTCACCTGCAGCTGTAAAGTAAATGAAGGGATATTGAGACATACCTATCCGTTATACAGAATCAATTATCAATTCTTACATACTGCATTCCATGTCTACCTGCTCGGTTGTGGGGCATCTTGCATCCCACGGGCCTCATGTATCCATTGGTTCAGGCGGTCCTGTTTCTGTCTCTTCAGGTCTGCATGGTGGTGACAGACCTGCTCACCAGTCCGAGGAACGCCTGTGACACTAGTGAGGTCATAAGCTAACCGGTTTCAAGCCTCTGCCTTGTACTCCGTCCCTTGGAACTGGCCCTGCAGGAGTCTTGACTCATGACGGTGGACAAGGAGCCAAACCATGTATTTTGACTCCTCGATGCCCCAACGTCGCGCTTGGAAGCGTGTACCCTCTCCAGCACCAGCCATTCTAACTGCAGATGTGAGCTACAATTAGTTATGGTGAGTATTCTCGCCTATGGGGCTTAAATATGCCGCATTTCCTGCACTTTTTTGTGATTGGCTGTTTTTAAAAATTCTCGGCTGCCTGCAGACCTGCTTAGTAATGGTTAATCTACCATTTCTAAGTATATGTATGTTAACAGTGGCTGGTTCTCCTAAGCTGTCATGGCTTATAGGTTCTGTACTTTGATTATGATGCACAGAGTCCTGGGTTCGAACCATGTCATTCATTTTATTTTAATACTGTCCAGACAGGCTAGGGGGTGTGGCTGCGTTTAAGCAACTTTGCTCTACATTGTTCCACAGTGCCCTACAGTGCCCTGGTTGGCACGGCGCACATGTCCTCGCAAACTCATTGTGCTGGTTAAAGCGCAATTTCGCTATGGGCACCTCTATTGCACTGGGTAAAGCGCTCTTAAACTTTGGGCAACTCTATTGTGCTGGGTAAAGTGCTATTAAACTATGGGCAACTCTATTGTGCTGGGTAAAGCGCTGTTAAACTATGGGCAACTCTAATGCACTGGGTAAAGCGCTGCTTAACTGCGGGCAATTATATATCAGGAGTCTGTAAAAATATATATTTTGTGGGGTTTATAGATGGGAGACAGACTACAGCCAATACATTAACTCTTCATACTTTAATATCTTATGCAAAGTATAAAAATATGAACATATATGCTTTAATAATTGATGCTCAAAAAGCATTCGATAGAGTTAATTTGGCTTATTTATTTGAAACATTATCATATTTCAATATACCTCAGCTTTTTATTTCTATGTTAAGAAATTTATACAAGAATGCATACACTAGTTTATATATAAATCATGAATGTTCCATAAGGATTCAAATTAAAAATGGAACTCGACAGGGGTGCCCATTGTCTCCCATACTGTTTAATCTGTATTTGGAACCTTTATTTCTTCCTATGAAACAAAATGTTTTTTATAATTCTCCTGTACTTCTTGGGATAAAGGTTAGGATGGCTGCTTTTGCAGATGATTTAAATATATACAGTACCACACCGGTGTCAGATACGGAAAAATACTAACAGCAATACAAACCTTTGAGAAAATTGCTAATTACAAACTAAATTTAAAAAACAAAATATTCCTTTAAAGACACCTACACCTTTTTCAATGCTACCATTGATAGGACGAGTAAGGACAGAAGAAAGAATAAAATATTTGGGGATTGACTTTTCAACTGAAAATAGAGAATTTTTATCAACAATATTAAGGCAACTGGAGACCGAATAACAATGGATGTGAAAAGATGGAGTAAGTTGAAGCTACCGATGATGGCAAGAGCAGCGATAATAAAATGAACGTTCTCCCAGAATGCTATATATTTTAGAGCAGCACAACTTAAAATCATGAAATCCTTTTTAAGCAATTTCAGATAGGATTGGGGAAATTTCTGTGGGAACCCAGAAAACGAGAATATCCTATGAGAAACTGATGGCTCCTAAAACGAGGGGGTTGGATTTACCAGATTTTGAGATGTATTATACAGTGATTCAGGCCAATAGATTTTAAGGGTGTCTTACTTGGATAGTGAAAATAGAAAATGGATACCCAAATGGGTACTGCTAAATTATAAACATATAAAAGGGAAGGAATTAATGTTAAAGCTGTACCATTTTGAATATAAAAACATTGAGTAAATATGAGTTAATGGAGCACATCAAGGTATGGGCAATGGCGACTCAAAATCTGTTTGCCTCCTTGAACCTTTTAAAATATATGATGATGTTTCAACCGTTTGATGGAAATCCTAATATAACTATTGGTAATCAACTGATAGACTTAAAGAAATATCCATTTATTAAGGAATTAACTGTAAGGGATTTATACCCCTTCCTAGGAGTAGCGGTACATGATATCTTAAAAGAGATGAATCTTCCCATCTCTTATTTAATTATAATGAGGCAGTTAAAAGATTTGGCCATAAATTATTTTACCAGTTCTGTAATTAAAAAAGAGGAACTAGTTATTTCAGGTCATCTGTGGGAAGCATTGCAACAAGATAGAAAATATATATCCTCAGCGTATAAAATGGCAAAAGAGAGAAAATATAATAATCATATTCTGTTATCGAAATACTGGAGAGAAATTGCCATCCCTAGACGACAGTAAAATAGTAGAGGCGTTTAACTTAACATTAAAATCCGTATCACTTCAAAAACTGGTCTTTACTCAATTGATGATATTTAACAATGCATATTATACCCATCTAACACTTCATAAATTTGATTCAAAAAGTCACCTAAATGTCCACAGTGTGTAGATCAGACAGCAGACCTGTTACACATGTTCTGGAGTTGCAAGTGCATTTATAAATTATGGAATTCTTTAAAGTTACAACTACAAAAATGGGTTACCAAAACTCAACACTCTCCTGGGAATTTCTGATTCTACATATTCCACGGAGAATTTGGACAAAACAAAAAGATTGTAATTATGAATATTAGTTTACTAATGAAATTATATATAGCCACAAATTGGTTGAACCCAGCACAAGTGTCGTGGCAAAATTTCAGGCTGTTAGCGATTAAGCATATATTAGCGCATAAATTGTTAATTAGAAATAATAAGAAAAGTATAAACAGCATAAAAATTTGGGAACAAATCTTTAATATTATTTTGGCGTGTTCCTATCCACTTTCCGTCAGGACATTCTGTATGTGTACCAACACATTCTTGGATTAGATAGAAAATGTAGAAATAATACAAATTATTGGCTTGAGTTGGTTTATAATTGTCTATTGTAGATGTTTTTATGTTTAATTTTTTGTGATTTTATTTTCCTGTACTTGGTTAAAATTATATTTATTCTTAATGTATTATAGGGAAATTCAAAATGGAACTAAAACATTGGAAGCAATATTGTACATAATGTAAATAGTGTGTGAAATGTATAATGGTTTTGCAAAACAATAAAAATGATTATTGAAAAAAATATATATATATATATATTTTGTTCACTGATACATTGGCCATTTCACTGCTTTCTACTAATATTTTAATCATATATGTCAGGTATTATTTCATATACTGATTTAAAACATAAATTAGAAGGGGAGTGGTGGGACTCGAACCATAAATGCCTCCTCTTTGTGTGAACGCTCTACCATTACGCTATTGCTATTTGGTGTGATTTGCATAAACATTCTTTCTTATGCTCTTCCATGTCGGAATTGCTAACTACAGCTAAGCAATGGGCACACCCGTGCACACACGGGAAGCTATTTCGGGAATTTAAAAAAAATAAAAGTAATGTTTTACTTTTTATAAATGTGATGGGGGTTTACAATGTCAGGGAGTGTGGTGGTGGGTGCAAGGACATTTGAGCGGACTCGCTCTTGTGTGTTTTCATTTTACTTTTCCAACCCTTGCAGGGGCGTGGACATTTAGACTGCTTGGCAGTCAGACACGCCCCCTGCTTTCCTACACGGTCCGTGTAAGATTTACGGTTGAGTCAGCATGCCCTCATGAATATTCATGGCACGCTGATGTCATACCATTCAACTGCAGCCTCCGAGTAAGACTTATTAAGTGTTTCACGGAGGATTCGTGAATCCGGGGGATTGTCTATCAGCTAACCAGATCCTCATGTCCTCAGGCAAAGTGCTAAGGGCTTGTTCCCTCACCATAAGGTCTGCCAGCCTTCAGAAGTGTTGACCTGACATCCACTCACCCACCTATGGAAATATGTGCTCAGTTCAGCAACATATTCACACGCACTTTCATCTGTCTTGCATCTATGCTCATGAAACTTTTTCCTATACGTTTCAGGTGTTAGCTTAAAAATTCTAATAGACAATTTTTTACAGCAGTATAATCAAAATATGCAACGTCAGACATTTTAGACAATACCGTTACGACTTTACCATGGAATAAGGGGGACAGGAACCATACCCAGAGCTTTTGGTCAACACTATACTGTTTGCATATCCCCTCAAACATATGAATGAAACTATTAAAATTATCCCCCTCTTTAACTACGGAAGAAATTTACTGACCTGTTGTGCTTCTGGGGTCCAGTTACTCCCTTCCCCATTACCTCCATGATTCTGGTAAAGAGTCAGCATTTCTCTCTCATTCTCATTCTCTGCCTCTCCTTTTCCTCGGCTTCTATCTCCACATGCCTGGCCTCCAACTCAAATCTCTTTAACTCCAGATGGATTTTTAAGTCCTCTGCAGAAAGGTTGAGCTGTCCATTCTCCGAGGGTATTATATCACCACTGCCAGTCTGATTGTCCTCCTGGTTGCTGTTTTCTGATGCAGCTGTAACCGAGGCTGCAATCAGGTCTGCCTTAGTCACATTTCCATGCACCAGTCCCCTAGCCTGACACATCTCTGCCAGCTGGCTCCTTGTCAGCTTTCCATACTCCTCTGCTGACATGCTGCCTGCTCACCTTGACTAACTAAGCTAACAAAAGAAATAAAACAATTGTGATCTGAACTTTGAGTATTCACTGCATAGCTTATTTAGAGTACAAAACACCTTCAAAGCTCACTGTACCCAAGCTACAGGAATTCACTCTACCTACACCACTACAAGCCAATTAGTATTTGCCAACCAATTAATAAGTGGTGTGGATACCCCACCTCTGCCAAACAATTAATATGTGATGTGGATATCTCATCACTGCCAACCAATTAATATGTGATGCCTGTGCCCTTGCCCAGCAGTCAAGGAGCCTCAATCCTCAGCACTAACATCAGTGAGGGCATCTCATATTGGAGGAAAGTATAACAAATACACTCAGTAAAGTGCAATTTCCTTTAAGAGTGCACAGAGATCACAAGCAGTCCGGGGCTGGTCACTCCCTCATGCTCCAAGTCCCCAGTAAGACTCCCCAATGGCACAGCTATAGGGTCCAGCTGGGCAAGCTAAAATCTCCAGCACTCTCTCTGTCCAACCAGTGCTTTATGTCCCTGCCCAAGTAACTGACACACACACACTTTGAGATAAGTTTATACAACCACACAAACACTCCTGAGAAAGGCTGGCATAGGTTCTTCAGCTGTGCCCCTTTTACCCACAATATATGGTAGAAATCACTGCCAAAACCCAGCTACTAATTATCAGCTACCCAAAGGCCCTTAAAAGGGTGTCCAATTATTACTGTGCAATATTATTATTCAGTTGGTAGTATAACTAAACAGTCAAAGCTTATTAAAGTGACTTGGTACAGCAATCAATATAAATATGCAATGAAGTCTAGAGCTTAAATTATCTCTACACAAAACAGCCACAGTTGAAAGGTTTTAAAATATTTAATAATAAATACTAAAAACACAAGACAATATTTCTTACTACACAGTGCTAGTCAAGAGGTTAGAGATCACAGGGAAATACTTAAAATAATGCAGTAGTACAGTTCTGTCATTGCAGAAAAACACTTAGTTTGATGTTTCTAGTTTCTAGCTATTTCTAAGAGAAAATACAAGTCTAAGATAAACTTACTTATAGAGCAAGACAGTGCTGTGAGTTGGATGGTCAAGACAAAAATGCTTAACAATCTCTGGTTGTCTCTGTTTAAATTGAAATTGTAGTTCTGATTCACATTACATAATTCTTCACACTTTCCTAGGGGTCCCAGGTGACACATTACATCATTCTTCACACTTCCCTGGTTTCCTAGACTAACAGAAACTGTATTTACATATTTATATTCTTAACATCTCCTTCTGTTATCTTGCAGCTGGTCAGGAAACAGAACAATAAAAATACATTTGCATGTTTAAATCTAACAATTTAACTCTTGGTTAAAACAATAGCAAGAATTTCTTCATCTAGACTCTTTGGCGCCACTGTCTACATGAAAGGGTCACCATATGTTTTAGTTTGGTCAGTAGAGTGAATTGTTGTCACATTTTTTCCCATTTCCACATGTAACCCTATTTTTTTACATTTACAACAACAAGCATGTAGTTTACATTCATGTTTACAAATGATAGAATTATCTATAAAATGGTATCTGGCTAGGCTGGCAGCCTTCACCCTCCCCCCCTTTCAGGATGTTTGCTTCTCCTCCAAGGTACAAAGAGATTACATGATACATCTCCTGGCCTTTTCACAGGCATGCAAATCTCACCGTTTACTCAGGACTCAAGCTGTTGTTATTTAATAGTGGGGAATGATTGGTGTCAGACTGTCTCTCACAATACATATTTATTCTCCAAGTATTGAATTACCACACTTCATAATCTGTAGTCAGTTACCTCCTGTCCATTGACTTTTCTTATCTTCACTAAACATGCAGTTTAAATTATAATGCAATACAGTAATTTTGAAAAGGGTCCTTTAAGACTCTTAAACAATAATCATAAAGGTAAGTTGATTCTTGATGTTGCAGAGACCTATTTCTACTTACTAAAAAGGTACAACTAACTACTAGCAAGTATCATTTCAAATTTTATTAAGTAAATTATGACGTTCGATAGACACAATGTAATGAAGCATTTCACACCATAAAATAGGTTAAGTTAGTGAATAACATTAGTGTAGTTCCTGAGTATAAGTTCTTCCTACTATATTACTCTCACCAGCAGAATAGACATTATTGCATTAAGTATGACTGTTTATATGAATGCACTAAATATATAGATATACAGTAGGTATACATACAGAGGTAGATATAGATATACTGCAATTTTAGGCAGTAATGATAGCCTATCAGGCAGTATCTATTTACATAATACAACCAGCATAAGTAAACTTAAATTTGGTCATAATTATCGCATATTTTAAACCATTCTATGTTCTTCATTTTTCATTTAATTTATATCCAGATGTTTAAGATAAAATTCTAAAGTCAGAGTTCACAGTAATCTTTGTGCTATTCATAATAAGATTTCTGTAAGTTTTTAAATTCATCCTGCTGTGCTACAGAAAAAAATGTGTAAACATGCTGGAATTTTCCTTCTGTAGTTATCTCTTTGCTTGGTGTTGTTTTTACATGAATTATGCCATCTGTATAGCACCGCATCTCATGCTAATTTTGTTTTGAGGCATGTTGGATTTTGGTTGCCATCTGTTCTGTACCTCCTTACTGTGCATGGATTTGATGTGATTGATCTGCCCACTGCTGAGAAAAAACAGTCACATTATTTGTCCAGGTTGATGGTCTCAGTCTCTGCTCTATTGTTAGCAAGCTAAAACACAAACTAATGAAGAACTCTGTGACAGAACATGTGCTGATCATTTAATTCTCTGCAGTAAATCTGAAGGAGTATGCAAACCTTTAGCTATGCTTTTCACTACTCTTGACTTTTCTGGTCTACACAGATGCCTAGTTGGTTGATAAATGATAAATGTATACTGGTAAAATTAATTGAAACTACACTCTGCATTACTCATATTATGTGAAGAAAGTGTATATTCTGTATATTGTAGAAATGCCTGTCATCGAGTTAACGGGTTATATTCTCCTTTGTTTTAGAACACATGCAACAATGTGGATGTTTACTGGTGTAATGTGTATAAATAGCTAGAGAAGGCTAGAGTAGTCCTGTAATACATCAAGAAAGTTGAATATTTTGCAATTTTGAATTATATACATTGTACTTGTCTGCAACACAAAGAAATGTGGGCATTATTTGGTGTAATAAGGTAAAAGGCTGTACTGAACAAGAAAGGGGATGCTGTCTGTAAACATAGCACTGTGGGAGATGACCAATCACTCATAACCAGTAGCTGCTTGGAAATGTTCTTTTAAGTATAAACTTATGCTGATAAGACCTAAACATTTCATTCTCTTTGAGGAGGCTTCTACATCATATGAATGAAAATATGAAAAATGCCTTCTGATTTAGAAAGTAATACTGCCTGGAATAATGTCTCCACAATTATTAAAAAGAATAAATAATACTAGGCATTAAATTATAGCAGTGTATTTAACAGTACAATAATGCTGACATTCTGATTGTATACTAGTATCTTGTCATAATACTTCATATTTTGAAGACATTTTTTCAAGTACTTTGAGGCAAAAACCACACCACATATCACATCATGACCATTTTATTAACACAATACATGGATATTACATCACAAGCATTTGAACTTCAAAACTCATTAAATATTTAACATTTTCTCATGTATGTTAACACACCCATAGACCATTACAAAAATAAGGGCAGTTCTGACTGCTCACTCTCAAAGATAGACAAGCAGCTTTACACCCTCCACTCACTCCAGACCCAAAATTTCTAGACAACGAAACTCGGTTCATCTCACATCCAAAAAGGAGAAGGGGGCACAGAAGATATGTTCACCCTGAACCCCTCTTATCTGCCCAGAAAACCTCATCAAACTTTATACACTGAGCAGGTGGGAATAACTGATAGTCCCACACCAAAAAGCTGGAATAAATATTCATTTTTAACCTACCTAGCCCATCCTGCATTCATGTCACTTCTTCCCAGCCTGTTCCTTACTTTAACCATTGCCTCCTCATCCTGTGCCAACTCCTTATGTCTTATTCTCTGTCTTAATTCATACCTTGACAAACTTCCTCTTTTATTTATCTCAGTTATTGCCCCTACTCCCTCCAAGTCCCTTGGACAAATGCATCTGTGACCAAACTTCATGTGATAGGATACAGGAACATAACTGTTTAGCAGTGCAGGTCTTATGGAGTAAGACAAAAGATGCCCTCTTTATTGAGCTTTCTTTTTAATAGCATAAAGGTGGAGAGTTGCACAGACAGCAGAATATAATCAAACTCAGTAGCACAAACAGGTACAAGGAAATGAAGCAATACAGTGCAAGTGACAGGATGTGGGACAAAGCGTGTGCACAAGTACCAATGAGCTCCACATGAATGCACAGTAACATGCATTGCATGCAGTATGCCCGAAAAGTGAAGCAAATTATAAGGTGCGCCTATCCTTTGGGGAAAAAATAGTTATTAGGTTTGTTAGATATTATGAATTTAAGGTTGAAATTAATTCTGTTGTAAATATGCTGAAAGAAAAAGCTTGCTTAAATGCAGAAACAGAGTTTAGTAATATGTGATCAGCAACCATACTAAATGACTGTGGCTTAAAAAAATAAGGAACTTGCTTATAAGTGTATTACACACACATCAATAAAGCTGAACTTCTTACAGACATGATAAGAATGTAATCTGCTTTCACTGGACAACAGGACATGCTTTTCTAAGAAAGTTTAAAAATGTGCTTTTCTAATCCACAAGGCATTTCCTTGAAGACAGTTTACTTATCAGCATTTGCACAAGAACAGATGTGTTAGCATTTGCATCATTAAGCCAGTATCTTTCCAAAACTAAGAGGGTGTGTGTTTAACTAAAATATGTATAAAAAGTCTGTATTAAATCTAGTTATGTTAGAGGTATGGTAGGGACACAAGTCCTGAGGTAAATGTTATATCTCTCACATCATCTGTACTATATGAGAAGTAAAGTTGGAACAGTACTTTTAAGCTGCAACATTTGTCCAGTTTGGTTTATTATAAAAGTTATTGGTTACTGCTCTTAAAGACAGGTGCTGCAAAGTATATTCTCTCATCAGTGTATATTCTGCAAGTTTCTTTGGTAAACAGACTGTGATAATTAGACTTTGATTTCAGCAGCCAGAAAGACTGAGTGTCTTAAGAAGACTTCAAATCCATCACACCAACCAAGAGCAAGCAGTAAGAAGCAGTAAGCAGAGCTCAATATATTTTTTCAATGATGAGCCAGCTGAGTATCAAGAGCCATATAATATTTTTTCAATGGCAAGCTAGCCTGCATCTGAACCTACACTCTGCATTCAAACACAGGGGGAGTGATGGTAAGCCCTGCAGAGGGTTACTTCAGTTAAATTGCAGTAACTAACATTTGTACGTATGTGTCAATTCTGAACAGAAGTATTCCAGTTTATGCAGCTTGCAGTAGTAAAGTTTTTTAGACGTCTACATCCGGAGTGAGACAGAAGTTCCAGTCGCAGTGCCATAATTTCACTAAAGAAAAGGGGGATATCCACTAGCCCAACAGTCCACTGCCTGTTGTGCTTTCCCAGCTTCTCAAGTGATGCTGAAAAATTTCTAGCCATCAGCAACAATAGCCTGATCACCTGTTTTCTTGCTAACTGGTAAGACTTTTTTCTGTGTCACATATTTAGTGTGGATGATGTTAAACAGTTTGTATATTCTTACATAGTTTGTATATTCTTAGACAGTTTGTATATTATTAGACAGTATGGATAGTAAATTGCAATGTTGGTATACACAGCATATTAGTAAATGTAAAACCTTAGTAGGGCAGGTTGATAGTAAGGCATTATGCAAATGTATTACAATATTTAACTGGTATCTCAAAGAAAACCATGTGAAATATGACAAATGTTTATTGTGTGCTTCAACAAAAAATGCATTTTGTGTATTATGCCATAAAAAGAATTGCATCATATTGCTAAAAAAATAGACTGTAAAGACAGATCTGTTCATGATAAAGAATTAACTAAGGGTAAAGTGTTTCCATTATATTCAGATGTTGAACAGTTATGTCCTGTCACCACATGTGAGTCAAATCAGTTACTGATAGAACCCCTAGTACATTTTGTTACTAAGGAATGTAGTAAACCTCTAAAAGACAGACACAATGAGTTCAGGAAGTTTAGACAAGTTATACATACATCTTTTCAAAAGTGCATAGGAGTTTCAAATTCAGCAGAACAGCTTACTAAAAAATGTCAGAAAGACCATGCAATATTACAGGAGACTCTTAAACAACAGTTACAAGATGAAGAAAATAGATTAGCTGAACTGACAGAGACTAACTTCCTTCATACATTGGGAAAGAGTAGGAAACTACAGCTGATCTGTACAAAAGAAATATATTTTATAATATGTTTGTGTTTTGAAAATGGTTAAGCTTACATGGTAGGATGGTGAAATACAAATCATTCTCAAATGTTTAAAACTTCCATTCAATTAAAGCAATGTATTTATCAGTACTACAGTAAAGTAGAGCATATGACTGACATTCTTAGCATAGTCAAAAGGTAAACAAAACAGTTCTTGTATATAAAAATTAAATAAAAATAGTTAATAAGAGTAATGATTTAAAGTCACAAGACTGACATTCATGTATTTTCTTTTTATACAACACACAAGAATAACAGGCAGACAACAGCAAATATAAATAATGTAAATATATAAATGTGTTTGTTAAGCTAATATCTATTTATTTTTTTTACATTTTTTTTATATAACTGTATAGTAACACCACACCAAACAGTTAAAGTTCTGAATTTTAAAAAGAAATAAAATCACGGATGGTATTAGTCAAACAGTCTTTGTAAAATGAATGTCAGAACAGTTAAATAAATAAAAAAATACTGAAATCAAAAGTTAAAAAATATATATGATTAAAGGAAAAATGCTAAAAAGGGTTAACTGAAATGTGAGCTCAGACCTTCCTAAACTGGATGAATAGTTACAGGAAATGTTGAAAAGATAAGATAAGAAACAAGACTGCTAGACAAGTGGCTTGAGTTTTTCAAAAACTTATTATTTAAAACATAATTGTTAAAATGTTCACATGCAACACTATTTGGTAATTATAATAAAACATCACAATTGTGCATATATGTCACTGATAAAAAAAAAAAAAAAAAAACCTTAGTTACATCAAGTATAGCCAACAGATGGGTTATAGTATACATACAGTTTAAATAAAGTATACAGGAGGGTACAGTAACTACTACTAGTAGAAATAGACAGCAAAGACAACAGAAAAGATGATCAGATCAGACAAAGGTCTATAGTTTAATAACCTAATAAAGCAAATGTATAACCAAAGTGTTGGGCTGACATATATTATAAAGCAGATAAACAGTGCTGCAGTACTACAGGGGGAGGGGTACTTTTTCAGTTTTACACTGACTGTATAAGCAGTATTGCACAAGAGTCAGAAATAAAGCTACAGAAAAAATAAACAACAAGGGTCTAAAATAAAGCTACAGAAAAAAATAAACAACAAGGGTCTAAAATAAAGCTACATAAAAAATAAACAACAAGGGTCTAAAATAAAGCTACAGAAAAAAATAAACAACAAGGGTCTGAAATAAAGTTACAGAAAAAAATAAACAAGGGTCTGAAATAACGCTACAGAAAAAATAAACAACAAGGGTCAGAAATAAAGCTACAAGAAAAAAATAATATTTCATTCCTTCTTGACAATACTCTTTTAGGGGGGAAGGAAAAAACAGGTATTAGTGCATTAGACATACTGGTAAACTGGATTAAACCTTACAGAATAAGATATTTTACAAGTTAATAGCTATCATAATGGTTATTATTGTATTGTTTAGTATTAAATTGTATTTACAACCTGTTAAACTGTAAAGCTATACAAGAGATGGTTTAAAAAAGAGATGACTTAAAATTGATAACAGTTATACAAGAGAGAGTAAAGATATGTAAAAAATTGAACATTAATGCTATTACGTTTGTAAGATTAGACTAAATTTACTTTATAGTCTTTGTACAAATACAGAAGAATTCAGTACAAATTAAATTAATGTCTAGCAATGAATATGTGTGAAAAAACATGTTTTAAAAAAATTGGGTTCAGGATAGCTGCTAGATTGAAATGCATGAATAGCAAACAGCCTGTGTAAATACATACTGTACAGAATACATTGTAATAAGTTTAAAAGTAATTTGTCAAGTTGTAATATCACTGGTTTTACCCCAGTAAAATAATTGCTTTCAAATATGTATTATCTAAGCCCAGTTCAGTACTTTATGTTCACTTCACTGTCAACCAAGATGTTAATGAGCAGTTCAAAGACATGATCATAATGTTATGGTTAAAATGACATTGAAACTGTATATTTTCAGTAGTGTATAAATGCTTGCAGTAGCACATGGTTCTTGTCTCTTATAGTTAATTCAACAAGTTGCAAAGAGTTAATGAAACAGTTCTAAGTCATAAATTAAATTCTGTAATTGCAAAATAATAAATTAATCAAGTTAAACTAAAGCAGACACAGCTCATAACTGATAAAATATTTTCACAGAATGGTCTGCAAAAGAAAAAGTTGTTAAATACATTCAGTTTTGGTAGTAATTAATATAATTGTATTAACTATGTAAAATTGCATTTTGATTTGTTGTATCAAAAGACTATATAATGTGATCAAAAAATACATATCAGTATAAAATGTTTTGAGTATGTTTAAAAACAGAGGGAATTGTTAGATATTATGAATTTAAGGTTGAAATTAATTCTGTTGTAAATATGCTGAAAGAAAAAGCTTGCTTAAATGCAGAAACAAGATCAGCAACCATACTAAATGACGGTGGCTTAAAAAAATAAGGAACTTGCTTATAAGTGTATTACACACATATCAAGAAAGCTGAACTTCTTACAGACATGATAAGAATGTAATCTGCTTTCACTGGACAACAGGACATGCTTTTCTAAGAAAGTTTAAAAATGTGCGTTTCTAATCCACAAGGCATTTCCTTGAAGACAGTTTACTTATCAGCATTTGCACAAGAACAGATGTGTTAGCATTTGCGTCATTAAGCCAGTATCTTTCCAAAACTAAGAGGGTGCGTGTTTAACTAAAATATGTATAAATGTCTGTATTAAATCCAGTTATGTTAGAGGTATGGTAGGGACACAAGTCCTGAGGTAAATGTTATATCTCTCACATCATCTGTACTATATGAGAAGTAAAGTTGGAACAGTACTTTTAAGCTGCAACGTTTGTCCAGTTTGGTTTATTATAAAAGTTATTGGTTACTGCTCTTAAAGACAGGTGCTGCAAAGTATATTCTCTCATCAGTGTATATTCTGCAAGTTTCTGTATGCAACAGACTGTGAATGCAATTATAACCAGACTTTGATTCCAGCCAGCAAGACTGAGTGTCTAGCACCATATAATATTTTTTCAAGGTTGTAGGGATTGAGTCACTTACAGTCATCTTTTAATTGTCAGAGTATTATGCTTTTTTATGTATTTAAGCTATTTAATAGAGTACAGTTTTCAGCTCATTTACAATCAATAGACAACAATCATTTGTAGATGCTGTAGCTTGTAAATTAGCTGTCAGAATGCTCTTTTTTAAGGTAAATATCTTAATAAACTGTTTAACAGTTTGCAAGCAGTCTTGAAACTGTTTGTTAACAATATGTTAATGACAGTTTGTAAGTTGTCAAACAATTCTTAAAAATCAACAGTTCAAAAATGTTGTTTTTAAATTAAATTTTTACTGGGTAAACCCTCTGGATACGTCTCTTTTCAGAGTGAACCAAGAACACTATCTGGTTAAGTGACTCACAGTCACACTGTGGATGGGTAAAGGTAGAAGGAATCAAGCTCTGTATGCTAGACTAGAGGAGGTGGCTTGTTAACAGAATACAGCCTTAATTCCCCATGCTAAGTTCCAGACTTGCTATTCCTTACAACTTTTTAGATAAATGGATGTGTTGCTTGGGGTACCAAATTATCTTGCTGTAGCTCTGATTATGTGCATTTTCTTAATTGCTAAATAGGTGACACAAGACTTATGCCCATTTAAACAATTTAAAAAAAAACATGAAAAAGAACATGAGAAAAAAAAACAGAAACACCAAGTAACGGAATAGTTTGGTTCTTAAGAACTGGTGATTCATGTCAAGAATACAAATATAATGATCCATCTATAAAGAAAACATGCAATTTACATCAACTCCAGAGAAAATGAAACACCACATAAGTCAAAAACAAAAACTTGCTCAAGTTAATAATGTTTATTGCAAAGATGATGAAGCCAAAATAACTGAAATGGCATATTTTAAAGGGAATTATGTCTCTACTGGTTGTATGTAATAACTCTTTAGTCACATAACTGAGGGAAAGTCAGAAAGTCTACAAAATAGTATTTCAGAATGAATGAAACAGTGTTGTACTTGTGCCTTACTTTAGATTTGCTGTACCACAATGAGCTTTCACTAACAATTCATCACTCCCACAAACTTTGATATAAGTGCTATGGTTAAAACTGCATGTTCCCACCAAGAGCTACAGAGAATGTTCCACATCATTAGTGACACAGGTAGGCTGGGATATTTAAAATGATTGGTAAGCTATGCAGCTACTGATATTGTAGGTTGTTGTGTGTAATTAATTATGTGCAGTAGGAAGAAGTATGGCTGCATGGTGGTGACATACATATCTGGTTGTCAGGAGCACAGATACACATGCAACCACCTAAAGATCACTGCTTATTTTAGCATGTGGCACAGGAGTGTGCAGGATCTGTGCAGAGGAAAAGGTAGCTATCATGTATTGACTATACAGATGACATATTGTACTATGGTAGCCATCACATATTATATGAGACAACAGGTGAACATGAAGACTAAGAAGACACATACATGGGCATGTAATTAACCTATTCCTGCTGAGGAGAAACATAAAACACATACTTTTTAAATATTTTGAACAATTGGTGGAGAACTGGAAGGTTGCTGGCCAGGGTATCATTAAGAGTGTTTTATGTGCCTTACTGGTTTTTTGTTGCACCTTGCACAGCTATCTTCTAGATGCACCCTACATAGCAATTGGTTTTTGGCCACTTCAAGCATGTGTTTATCTGCTTTCAGTACATAATTCATAGCTGCCTCAACCAGATTGCTAAGTCAGCACCCAGATGGTTGGGGCTTGTGTGTATGCAACAGATATAGATACATGGGACAGACTCTCTCCCCATGATCCCATCAGCTCCTCCTCTTCTTGTAGAGCATTACTTTGCTGGGTTTTGGGTGGTGAACATCTTTTTGTCTCTGCAGTGGAGACACATTGGAAGGATGATAATGAGGGTTTACTACAAAATTTAAAGATTTTCAACAGTTCTCAACAGCTGATTCTGATGAAGTTTCCTGAGTGAGAGACGAAAGCACTTAACGTCTGATGCGTAGATGCAAAATTATCTGCCTACATAAAACAACCGATGTACGTCTATGCAGCTTTCCAGTACACAACTGAAAACTTGATCACGTAGATGACACTCCCCAATATCTTAACCAAAGAAGTAGTATCACTAGTGACTTTATACAGTCATTGAATGCAATGACTGCATGCAGCAGTGAAACTGTGAGAGAAGATAGACTTTTGAGTGACACTGTCAAATACACACGCACAGTGTGGCCATTCACAGTGATAACATGCATTTTACAGACTGCAATCAGTTTTTTTTTTTTTGGGGGGGGGGTGCATCACCCACAGTGGTACACATGTGCAATGCACACAGGGAGATATCATTCACCAGGTGTGTGTGACTCCCTCGCAGTGTCAGTCCTGCAAGCTGATAGTAACTTTATCCATCCAAGATCAGCTCTCCAACATATGGGGTCAAATGGCTATTGACAGATATCAGAGTGAGAATGCAGAATCACTTCCTAAACTGGTTGAAAGTAACCTAAGTGAATAGCTGTTAAAGGACCATATAGCAGATACAAGGGAACACTTTATATAAATGACAAACCCTACTGCTTTATTCATGGTCACTCAGTGGTACAGTTCCTACTCCTTCCTCTACATTAAGGATACATAAGTGCCTACACTGCTGTGCAGTGTGAAGGAGATTAGCTTTTGATGTGGCATTGGTAGTGCAGAGTGAGCATGCAGCTGCCTTTATAAAGACACTAATGGACCTGCTGCAACCTGCATTTATAATCTCTGTGTAAGAAAAAGTAGTGAATTGATCTGTTACCTTGTGGGGGCCTTACATTGTTAGCAAAGATTTCACCCGACCCTTTCCAAATCTTTATTGCACCCAAGTGAGTGTGAAAAGAATGACAGCTGATTTTCATGTATAAATGTCTTGCTCACAATATTTAATTACCTCCACACAGACTTTGCTGCTGGGGGTGTGGAATGGAGGTGCAAGTTGACCCACTAACATCTGTACTGCCATAATAGTTGATATTCCTTTGCATTGTAGTACTGCAACATCTAGTACTGCACTGCTATGAAGCACTTTAGTTGTGGAGTCGACTAATTGGGGAACTAAGAGATAATAAATTTATGTGATCCTTATTATGCATAAATAAGGAAACTAAACAAAACTGCAGAAAAAGTGACTATTGCTATCCTCATAGTTGTCTGCAAGCAACTAAACTCTACTTGGCTGTATATTCACACACCACTTCTCTCTGGGCCTAATACAGCAAACTTTGTATTACTACACTGTTACTGTTTTGTCTGTCAGCCATTATAATAAAAACAGACACTATGATGTCCTTGACAATGTCAACCTAATACTGCACCAAGATTTATCGTACTGGGGTTCATATTAAAAACACAAATGTTTACTTACCCGAACACCTAAATGCCAACACATCTTCATCGAACCGTGAAAACATTGATCGTCCTGAAGTGCGAAATCCGAAATATCAAATCGTCATGGTTGGCCCTTCTGCGGTCTAGCTCTGTATGGTAAGTTTTTTGCATTTAAGTTACCTGTAACACATTGCACTTAAGTTACCTGGCACTTGCTCACTAAAGCAATTATATAAGTCAGCACTAAAAATTAAAAGCCCTACACCCTCACTCCCCACTGGCCCTGGTTTTCAATTATTAAGGAATTCCCAATATTATTCTAGCATGTCCAAAGGTCAGTTGTCAATCTCCTCTCTGGTCCAGCTGGTGAATCTGGGAATCTTGAGGCAATGTTACAACTGCCTCATGTACACAGACAACGCTCTCCTCCTCCCAACAAATTCCAACACATGTGAGAGATGCAACCATATAGCCAAACTGGAGGCTAAGCTCTCTCAACTCAGTACTGGCATAACCAGTCAGGAGGAGAAGGAAACCATACTCACTACAATTCCAGTCTCACATAGACCTACCACAACAGCAAACCAAACACATAATCACACAAAAACATACTCGGAGGCTCTAAATAAAGATCTGCCGAAGCAGCAGAGACCTCCAAAGCAGACACCCAAGCAGCCGCTACCCCAAAACAAAACACGTGCAACACATATCTCACAAAGCCAGTGTGCCAAACAGTCACAGCCCTAAAGACTAAACAACACACCTGATACACTTGTAATAGGTGACTCTATCATCAGGCACACTGACGTCCCGCTCACCAGGCTGAACAAGGAGAGGGTCACGGTGAGCAGCCTGTCGGGTGCTAGGATCCGCCACATAACACAAGCACTCAGGTCACTCCAAGGCAAGTACAAATATGACTCAGTCATTGTCCATGCTGGTGTGAATGACCTGAGACGTACCTCCCTGGACTACATGAAAAGAGACATAAAGGAGCTCTCTGAGCATGTAGCCCAGGCCGGTATGACCCTGACCTTGAGTAGCATCTTACCCTCACCAAGAATGATGCCACAATATGAAGACAAGATGATCAATTTCAACAATTGGCTTAAGTACTGGTGTCATTCAAAGGGGATCCAATGCCTGTCAGCTTGGGATGATATGCTCGACAAGCCACGATGCTTCGCTAGGGACGGCTTGCACCTGTCACCCCTGGGCTTTCGGATATTGGCAAAGGCTCTTGCTACCCCCATAGTGCCTTTTTAGGCAAGGCTCAAAAGACAAACCCACCTCCATAGGTATCACAAGGGATAAGAAACTAAGAGTAATGCTACTCAACGCCAGAAGTCTAAACCTCAAGATGCACACACTCGAAACTCTCCTTAGCATGGAGAACATCGATATCTGTGCAGTAACAGAAACCTGGTTCAGGGCTCCCGATAGCACCCCAGCACTACCAGGTTATACCTCATACCATGCTTTTCCGCCCCAAAACATGGACCAAACCACAAAAGGAGGGGGGGAGTATCGATATTCATCAAAGATACCCACACCTCCAGGTTGGTGGCAAAGCACGAAGCATCAGAGACTATCCATGTGCAACTAACAGTGGGTAAAACTGCCTTCCAGTTTATAGCCTGCTACAGACCACCCTCCCAAAACCAGGAACCCCACTCGGCCTTCCTGAGAACACTGGAAAATATGAAGGTCTCTCCAAACACCATTATATTGGGCGACTTCAACTACCCAAACATAGACTGGGAGCATTACTCTAGCTCCAACACCCTAGCCCAAAGGTTCCTAGAATTTATAAACTCAAATGCTATGGAACAACTTGTTACCACTCCCACAAGAGGGGAAAACATACTGGACCTGATCATCACCAACATGGGGACTCTATGCTCCAGACCAGAAGTGTATCCCTCACTGGTAAGATCAGACCATAAACTAATCTCACTGGATATTCACATCCCGACCCCACCCCCTTCCCAGAAAACCACAGTGAAAAACTTCTCTAAAGCAAATTTTACACTCCTCAAAACTGAGGTGGAATCCTTCAGAGCCCCCGGGCCTGTGGAAAATACACCCCAGACCGCAGAATCCTTTATAAACGCATTCTATGAACACCTTTAGGAATGCATGGATCATGCGATCCCAAATAAAACCAAGACCCAATCCTCCAAAGGCAGCCGTCCTGTCTGGTGGACCCCAGCCATAAACAAACTATACAATAGAAGGAGGAAGCTACTAAATGATAAAGCAAAATCCCAAAAAGGGAAGGCATCACTGATCAGTATTAGCAAAAAATTACGGGCACACATAAAATTGTCTAAGGCCAGCTTCGAGAGAAAAATTGCACAGGACACTAAGGATAATCACAAGGCTTTCTTTAGTTATGTTAGGAACCTGGGTGGTAATTCCCAGATATGCTCAGAATTAGTCCAAAATGACAAAAATACACGAACCCACAGACATTGCCAACATCCTAGCTGACAGGTTCAGCGCAAACTTCTCCCCCCCCCTCCCCACCAAAAGGGCAAATATCTATCCCAGCAGAGTGCTGCCCCCCTGACATCTCAGATGCTCAGGTAAGAGCCGCCCTCTCCAAAGCAAAAAACACAGCATCAATGGGACCAGATGGTGTCCCGGGCTGCGTCCTACATGAACTCAAAGAAGAGCTAAATCCAAACATAAAACTACTGTTCAATCTCAGCCTTACTACAGGATATGTGCCCAAAGAGTGGCGTACAGCAACAGTGCTCCCTCTCCATAAAGGTGGTGCCTCAACGGATCCTGGAAACTATCGCCCCATAAGCCTGACTAGCTTGGTCTGCAAAGCTATGGAAAGGATCATCATGGACCTTATAAATAAAGATATTGGGGACCTACAAACACTGGATCCTACCCAGTTCGGCTTTGTTAAGGGCAGATCCTGCCTCTTAAACCTGGTTGATTTCTTTGAAACAGTCACCAAGGCCATTGACGAGGGGAAGGTGGTCCACACAGCCTACCTGGACCTCGCAAAAGCCTTCGATACAATACCCCACTCGGGCATTATAGATAAGCTCACCAGCTTAAATATAAACCCCTATGTCACTAGATGGATTGCAAACTGGCTCAAGGACAGAACCCACATGGTTAGAATTGCTGGAGCCATGTCAGACTCCAAACCAGTTACAAGTGGTGTCCCACAAGGCTCAGTCCTGGGACCTCTCTTGTTCGGTATATATTTCTCGGAGGTACAGGCCAACATGGAAGGACTGTGGCTGACCAAGTTCGCAGATGACTGCAAACTGGGTGCCATAATCGACTCTCCAGCCGACACAAGCATCCTCCAAAAGGGCCTCATAGAAACAGACAACTGGTGCCAGAGCCATGGCCTCAAGCTAAATGCCAAAAGTGTATAGTCATCCCCTTTGGCAAAAACAAAGTGCCCACAAATTACCACATAGGTGGAAATCCATTAAGTACAGAAGAAGTAATTAGGGACCTGGGACCCAAGTTGATAGCAATCTCTCATTTGACAACCACGTGGCCAAAGTGGTTAGAAAAACATTTTATATAGCCCACCTAATCATGAAGGGATTCACATCTAGATCAGGGGAGGTCATCGTGCCTCTTTACTCATCCCTCATCAGGCCCATAATTGAGTACAATGCCCCTTTTGGGATGTACCTTACCAGACACCTGCAGCAACTGGAAAGACCCCAAAAGTACCTCACCAAGAGGATCAAAGGGCTCAAACAGATGCCATATGCTGCCCGGTTAAAGAAACTCCAGCTCTACTCAGTGGCATACCGCCTGTTCAGAGGATATCTGTGCCTGATGTATAAAGCCATGTCCAACCCGGAATTAATGGACATGCTGCACCTCAGACAATCCAAATCCCATCGAGCTACGCGCTCGAGAGACTTGAACCTCAGCACTGAAATAAATAGGACATGCTGGAGGGACAGATTCATAACCCAGAGGCTCCCTTCACTCTGGAATAAAATCCCAGTCCAGGTTAGGCAGAGTCCCTCATTGACTCTCTTCAAGAGGAATCTTGATGAGTGGATGGGAGATCGTAGGTTTACCCCGGGTATCACTTCTGTGTCACTGTTAGATAGAGGCATAGTATACTAACCTCGAAAAAGGGCATAGCAAAATAAATTTAAAATGGGTGGCGAAAGCCAAACACATTCTGGCTAGGCTTATAAATGCCCTAGGGCAGATAGCCTAGTATGAACCTATGAACCTATGAACCTAAGTGTGCAATAGTTACAGACCTTAGGGTTAGGGTGTGGGTTAAGGTAAGTGCATAGATGGTAATGTATGTTAGATTTAGTGTAGGGTTAGAAGTAGGGTTTTATTAAGTGTATGTGTGTGGATTATTTAGTTTGGGTGTAGCTTTTTAAGGGAAGTGTGTGATAGTTACGGACCTTAGGGTTAGGATGCGGGTTAAGTTAAGTGCATACATGGTGGTATATTCAAGATGTAATGTAGGGTTAGAAGTAGGGTTAAGTTTAGGGTTAGAAGTAGGGTTTTGGTAAGTGTATGCATGTGGTTTATTTAGTTTGTTTGTGTAGGTAGTATTTAGCGGGCGGTGGGATGGGACAAGTATGACATTTCGAGTTTTTGAATTTCGCGGTTTAGGGCGTTCAGTGTATTTGCAGTTTGCGGAATATGTGTCGGCATTTAGGTGTTTGGGTAAGTAAACATTCGTGTTTTTAATATGAACTCGAGTACTGGCATGTGTTCTGTGTGTCATGTCGCTATAGAAATTGCGGGTGTATATTGGATGCTCAAACTTTCAAAAGTTCGAGTGTCATATGGTGAACACCATATGATCAAACTTTTGAAAGTTCGAACGTTCAGCATGGAATGGTAAGATTTCCCTTTTTGGCAATGTAGTGCGATCTCCGAGTTGGTATATTTAAAGAGTGGGGGTGTGTGGGGGGTGCAGTGGGGCTTGCCCCCCCTGCTTAAAGTATTCAGGTAGGTTATTTGTGTAGTTTATTTATTTATTTTTTTTGGATGTTCGAACTTTTAAAAGTTCGATCATATGGGGTCAACCATGTGACACTCGAACCTTTAAAAGTTCGATCATCCAATATAGACCCAGAAATCACTACCCATAACTATGCTGCTCAGTAAGTGCAATATTTGGACTTGTACGTAATGTTCTCCATTACAATAAGAAAAAAGCAGTCCATTTGCATTCTCCTGTTTCTCACTGCATTTTATATCACATATTAAGATGTGTAGTTTTAGATTGCATATTAACAAACAACAGAGAAATCCAGAGGCAAACATTTGGGGCAGGACATAATGCAGTTCTTCTTTGGGATCTAGGGAAGCATGCCCTCATTTTAATGAAAAAGAGTGGTGCTGCAGCTACCTGGGCACAGTGGGAACAGCTGTTGTGAGGCTGCTGCAGGTGAATAATGCAGACAGTGGCTATAGTAGGTCTCTCTTGCAGTGCTACAGAAAGGTCACTGATATGAATGAGTATACACATGCAAAGGGCATGAGACATAGATGCAGCACAGAATGACAGAGGTGTGGGCCGTTCACAGATACAAAGATATTTCTTATATAACTGTCAGAGTCTGATGTCTGAAGAGCCACGCCTGATTCTAACTTCACAGTTGGGACAAAGTTGATGTCTTAGGCCTCCCAGGATGATCACCTATGTCAGTATTACACCATCCTGTTTATTAGCACAGATATGTCCTATTGATTTTATGCATTTTTACCTCAGTGCTTGCTTTCTAGTTACTTCTGCCTCAGGTAGACAGACATGACTGTATAGCACACCTTATTTTTCTCTTGCTCTATGCACAAATGTATTGAAGTTTTATTTTAAAGCAGCGCCTTATCATTTATACTGAGTGCTGATATATATTCATTCTCAGCTAAGATTGCAACCGCGGATGCTGCTCTGAGTTTCGACAAATAAAACTTGAGGCAGATAACTGATGTAAACATTACTTAAGGGCCTGGTGATGATGCCTATATCTGGATTCCAGTGACTGAGAATGTGGACATAGTCCTTATTGTGGGTGAAGTACTGAGTGTAAGATCAGACTGCATTCAGAGTAAGAACAATGATATATTAGAGGTATTGCAGACACAGATGGCTGTCAACTCACCTTCCTCTAAGGAGGACTCATCTGCAATGGCTGCATCCAGCTACATATTTGCTATTAAGGGAGTCTTCAAAACTAGATATCAGTCCTGTATCATATGTGACTGGATATACTGCCTATACAACAGTGACACAGAGTTTCTGTTCAGGTCCACCTCCACAGCATATCCCACAGATCCATGTCGGTAACGGTATGCCATACATGCCCAGTCTGGTGCCACTCTTGCCATTCTGGCATTGGTTACCATGGTTACCATAATGTATGTTGGCAATCATAGTGCCATTCTGAGTGGATCTTCTACAAGATGCTCACCACAGAAAGCTAAACCCCTCCTTGCTACTCCTTCAGAATTATGTAATCCAAAACAAGATTTTCCATACATGAAAGAAGTAGAGTTGGGCGGGCAATCTCATGAGCAAATACAGCATGTGCATCTGCGACAGCTGGAGAAGCCAAAAGACACTGTCTAAATATGTGACTAGAGGTCCAGTCACCATATGATATAGCTGGTCTATGCCTCTGCATCATTATTTCGAGTAGTCACACAGTGCTCCAAGCATGGTATACCACACAGTGTGACACCTAGCCAGGTTTCATCTGACCTGCATGTACTGGAGGATTCTAAGTTAGAGGGCATACAGTCACTGAAGCAATTCCACACTATAACACCTCTCAATAGAGCACCCCATGTAACATTACTGGGACAGAAGTGGAACGTGTAGTGCTACAGCTAGTTATATACCACCATGAATGACCACAGGTGATGGATTACAGTCTCCAGATATGATATCTCCAAATTAATGCTGAGATGTTGCCTATATAAATCCCCTGTGGGTGCCATATCCCCTTTCTGTATGTTTATTTCCTCATATTGTGTGCTGTCTTACCTATTTCCTATGAAAATGGTAATGAATTGAATGATGATAAATGGACCACGTGATACTTTTGTTATTGCCTTTATTTGTATCTCGTGTAGTGTGAGCAGGCCATGTACACCACAGTATAACCAGCTTTGGGTACATTGTGTCGCCTTCTGTGCTTTGTGCATCACTCTGTTTAGTGTGATTCTTTACCCTACTCACCAATGATCACATCCCGCTTCACACATTATACTATAGTTACCATTAAACACACACACATAAGTACTCAGTTGTAAAAATAAACTGCTAATAGTGCAACCATAACCCCCCCAAATGTTAAGATCTAATACAATGCCCTTTTATTTTTAAAATATCTAACAACAAAACAAGCATCTATTTTTAATCAAGCCAGATGAAGCCAGACCTTATTGCAGACATCTAAATAACAGTATTATTGTAAATACAAATTACTTCTAAAATGTGAGGCCATTCACACTAACCCCAAGACCTGTCATACAATGCCTTTCTGAAACAGCTCTTCTGGATAAAAGCTATGTCATTCAAAGATCAATCATTTAAAACAACATAAAATAAAATAAAATAACAGACCTGCATCACTCGACATTTCTCTCTACCCTCCTCCATGATATATTTGCAGTAACAGAAACCTGGTTAAGTCACACACAAAATCTGTAGAAATACTTTCTCCTGGCTATACCACTGTCTCACTGTCTATAATAGTGATAGTGAAGCTAGTAAAAGAGCTGCTGGAGGTGTTATTTTATATTTGAAATTTTATTATTTTCTAATCACCCCAAAGAACCTCAGAGCTTCAACAATGTTCAAATTTTAGTAAATACTCCTAAAACTAAGTGAAAAATTATTATGTTTAGTAACTATCTATATCCCCTTCTACTGCAGAGAAGTCAGCCTTTGAGGACATATTGGGCTGGATTCATGATGGCTTGCACGGAGTCTAAGAGTAGAGTAAGTCTCCATGCAGCCATCATGTCCGACGAGCGATCCAGGAAGGGGTGTGTAAGAGAGCTCCTAAAACGGCTCTTACACGGACAGGGCTGGGATATGCAAATTACCTTAATTGCAGGCAGAAGGGATGCAAATGAGGTAGATTTGCGATTCTGGAAACCCAAAACTGCCCGAGTAAGAGCAGTGTTATTTGCAGAAATGTACTCAGTTGACAACTGAGTACCGTTCTGCAAATAGCAAAATAGAGTCGTAACAACTCCAAATAAAGGTTGCATCCAGTGCAGGAAGCATGCCAATGGCCAAATATACGGCCATGTGAAATGTTTCCTGATGCAATATGAAAATAAAAATATTTTATTTTTTTTCGCCGATTTCCGATGTTTAAGTGCAACGCAGCGCCGCACAAACGGGCTACACTTTAAAACCCAGAATACTAAAAACTGAAACCCACAAATGTGGATTTTATTGAAATTGTCAATGTACAATGCAAGGGAATGGAAGGCTGAAGACAACATGGCCACCAAGTAGAGGTTGCCAAGGGGGGAAGCTCAGTCTAAGACATGTAATCAAGCATTAGTGGGTAATCCTATGTAAATGAGCGTTAGGTAGTGAATCGCAAGTTTACATAGCAAATGAGCATGGTCAGTGGAGTGTAGGAGTAGGATATGGGGAGTAACAGAGTAGAAGATAGGTGACATCACGAGGGGGGTATGTATGAAAGAAGTGAAGCTCATTGGAGCAGAGTGGCATGTGTCAGCAGTCATTTACACATCATGGAAAGAGGTGTGTCAACAGGTAGGCTAGGGAAAGGCAAGAAATGGAAGGTGTATGCCGTGGATAAAACCAAAGTTTCTTGCTGAGCGGGTATGCGTGCGTATACCCAAGTAAAACAGAGTGCGCGCGTGTAAGGGTGAGTGCACACGTTTAAGCCAGAGTAAGCATGTATAAGGCTGTTTAAAGAGTTGTAAGCATGTTTGCGCTGGTGTGCATGTGTTTTAACCTGAATAAGCATGTTTTAGTCCGTGTAAGCATGTGTGCGCGCATATTAGCTGCTGTGTGCGTGTTTGCGCTTGTGCGCATGGCGCTCCCCCCCCCCCGAGGAAACAGAAAGGAAAAAGGAAGCACAACAAATAGTAGGAAGCTACCAGGGAGTACTAGCAGAGCTAGCAGGTGAAAACAGTCAGAATCAGGCAATTACACAGGCAGTAAACTAGCCCAGCCCAGCCTAGCACTTAAAACTCTGCAAACAACAGTCCATTATGTTTCTCACAACAGACACTGCAGTAAGCTAATAGAAGTGAAAACTGAAAAATCTTTACTGAGACAAAGAAATGTTAGGGGCTGCCATTGCTGTTATAAGGCGACATATGCAACATGCTGAGGGTGGTGACAATGGAAATGCTGCTGGACAACCCACAGTGAGGAGACGGAGAAGAGTGTACAGGCCCAGGGTAACCTACGAGGGGCTACATGATCTGGAGATAGTGGAGCGCTATAGAGTGGACAGAGACCTCCTGCAGCAAATTGTTGACACACAGGCATCAGCATCCAGGGTACTACACCAGTTCCTGGATGCCATGTCAGCACATGTCGGTGATCATGTATATTTCCCCAATTCCCATGAGGTATTGGCCAGCAATATGCATCTCTTCCAGCAAATAGCAGAATACCCTGAGGTAGTGGGTGCAATAGACTGCACGCACATACTCATCAAAGCACCAGCCAGCGAGCGGGGTAGGGTCTACTTCAACCACAAGGGCTTCCCCTCCATCAACTGCCAGGTCATGTGTGATGCCCAGGGCATAATACTGAATGTGTGTGCAGGCTGCCCTGGAAGCTACCATGATTCTCATATCTGGCATCTGACGAAGCTGTACCAGACATTTGCCAATGGGGACATCCCACATGGTCACCTAGTGGGGGATGCTGGCTATGCACTGGAGCCGAGGCTGATGACACCCATCAGAAATGCACACACACCTGAACAGGAAAGCCATAATGAGGCACACGCACAAACACGTAATGTAATAGAGTGTGTGTTTGGGCTGCTCAAGTCAAGGTTCCGGTGCCTGGACACATCTGGTGGAGCCTTGCAGTACTCACCAACTACATGTACCCAAATTGTCATGGTATGTGCTATGCTACATAATATGATCCTGCAAAAACAGCTGCAGCAGGACCAGCATAGGCCTGGGCCAAACAGCCCCCCACCATTGCCAAGGCCATCACAGGCAGAGCGTGACTCAGAGGAGGAACAACCTGAGTCTGCCCCAGTAGGCAGAAGGAGGCGTGCCCAGTATGCTTTGGCCTTGGCAAAGAGGCAGCGCATAGCACATACACTGGCTCAGTAGGAACTCTGGAAATTATACCTCTCTCCGACTCACACATATAGTAAAAGGGATGCCTAAGTTGACACTACCTGCTTTCAAACATGTACAGAGAGTGTAGTATGTGCATCCGAAATAGGCAGCCCTGCAGCACCACCTAAGTCATGATTGCCATGTGTTAAGCAATAATAAGCAGTGCTAAACAGCATTTACCACCATGTATTATATGCAAACAAAATGGCACACACCAACTAGCACAACTGTGGTCAATGTTGAGTAATATTGGGCAACGTCCAGCAATGTTGGTGAATATTGAGCAATGTCGGACAAGCCTGGTCTAAGTAGGGCATAGCTGAACAAAAGCCAACATGCTCATATTTACTTAACTGGCCCTTAAGCAGTCTGGTCTGCTCAGTATGAAAATATAAAGCAGTGATAGGCCTCGAACACAGAATACTGTGCACTATAGCCAAAGTATTGAACCACTAAACCATGACAGTATTGCAGTGGTCAGCCTGTATGAAGGAATGTTGATAAGTCTATGCAAAGTATTTCATGGAAACCCTGCAGGCACAGCATAATCCTTGTCGAGTTATGACACAAAGGTGAGTCCTGCAGTGAGAACAGAACCTGACCTCCAACACACACAGTATAAATGTTAATATCGGTCATGTTCGCACACATCAACAAATGTAGTGGACCTCAGATAGCAACATACTGAAAGGTCACACTGGGCATGCTCACACACTTGAATAAATGAGACAAATGTCAGGCAACAAAACATGGAATGGCAGAACTGGGCATGCTCACACACTTAGGCCATGTCTAAGTACAGCAGTGGGCCACGCATATCTGGCAGTTGCATGTGTTAACCCAGGAACCTGTCACTATACAGCAATCTGCCCTGTGCACACAGTTATATGACAACAGGCACTTCTATAATATAGTGGAACCCTGTCATAATCAAATATGTTCTGCAGATACCGAAGTTGTTCATAGAAACTGGTAAAGCAAAGATGATAAAGACCTGCAAATAGTATCAGTAATAAACATTGTGCATCTTGAACATTAGCATAGGTTCAGAGGTCGATACTAGGCTATCTGCCCTGGGGCATGTACAAGCCTAGCCAGAGTGTGTTTGGCATTCGCAACCCTGTCAGATTACTACACTGTGTGTGTGAATAGTAGGTCACACAAGATAGCCCATGTACGTTTAGGCTAGTGTGCCTCTGTCTAGCAGGGACAAAGAAGATATCCCAGGGGTAAACATACAATCACCCATACAGTCATCAAGATGTCTCCAGTAGGTAGTCAGTGGGTGGCTCTGCCTATGTGAAACTGGGATTACATTCTGGAGTGAGTGGAGCCTCTGGGACAAGAATCTGTCCCTCCACAATGTCCTATTAACATCTGTGCTGAGGTATACGTCCTTGGAGTGTGTCGCTCCAAGGGAGTCGGATATCCTGAGGTGGAGCATGCCCACTAATTCTGGGTTGGGTATATCTGTAAACAACAGGCACACATCATATCTGAGTAGGTGGTAAGCGGCTGAGTAGAGCTGGAGTTACTGCATCTGATCTGTGCAGGGCATCTGTGTGAGTCCCTAGATCTGCTTGGTGAGGAACTTCCTTGGCCATTACAGTTGCTGCAGGTGCCGGGTAAGGTACACCCCAAATGTGGCAACCAAGCATGGATGTGATGAGTATAGGGGCACAATGACCTCACTCGATCTAGATGTGAAACCATATGGGATAAGGTGGCTTATATAGAAGGTCTGTCCAACCACTTTGGCAACGTGAATGTCAAAGGTGACAGTACGGACATGTCATGTCCCCAAACCCCTAACAACTCCTACCGTATGTAATGGAGTACTATCTATGTGGTAATGTGTGGGCATGTTGTTATTCCCAAAGGGGATGACTATGCAACTAATGGCATTTAACTGTAGGCCATGGCTCAGGCACCAGTCATCCATCTCTGTGAGACCCTGTTTGAGTATGCATGTGGCAGCTGGAGAGTTGATCATGGCACCCAGTTTGCACTCAAGTGCAAACATGTTCAGCCATATTCCCCCTGTAGTAGCCTGTATGTCAGACAAATATATACTGAACAAGAGAGGTCCCGGAACCAAGCCGTGTGGGATGCCATGTGTAACTGGTGTATAGTCAGACATGGCACCTGCAATTCTGACCATGTGTGTGCTATCCCTGATCCAGGTATCAATCCATCGTGTGAAATATGTGTCCATATCGACGCTGGTGAGCCTATGCATAATGGCCCAGTGGGTTATTGTGTTGAAGGGTTTTGCAAGGTTCAGGTAGGCTGTGTGGACAGCCAACCCTATGTCGATGGACCTGTTAGCCGTTTAAAGAATACAAACAGGTTGAAGAGGCAAGATCTGCCCACATCAACACTGAAATGTGTAGGAAACAGTGTCTGTAGGTTCCCGATGTCTATGTGTATGAGTCCCATGACAATACACTCCATAACTTTGCAGAACAGGCTACTTTGGCTTATAGGGCAATATTGTCTGTGGTCCGTTGTGGCACCAACTCTGTGGAGTGGGACCACTGTTGCTGTACGCCATTCCTTGGGTACACATCCTGTGGTAACTCCGATATTGAACAGTGATGTAATGTGAGGGTTATGTCTGTCATGATGCTCATGTAAGATACAGGGTGGGACACCGTCTGGTCACATTGATACTGTGATGTATGTTTTGGGGAGGGCAGCACTCACCTGTTACTGTGGGATATCAGGGAGGTTATACTCTGTTGGGATGGATAGTTGCTCCTTAGGGGGTATGGGTGGGAGACATCTGCACTGAACCTGTTTGCCAGGATGTTGGCAAAGCCAGTGATTTCAGGGTAGGTTTAGTCAGTATGCAGTAACTCACAGCATATCAGTGAGTGTCCACCCAGGTTCCTGACATAACTGAAGAAGGCCGTGTGATAGTCCTATGTGTCTGTTGCAATTGTCCGGTAGAAGCGGCCCTTAGAAAAGTTTTTGAGTGATCGTAGCTGTCTGCTAGTACAGATCACAGATGCCTTCCCCGTCTGGGATTGTGCTCTATCATGTAGTAGATTCCTCCTGATGTTGTACAGCTTATTAATGGCTGGGGTCTACCAGACAGGTCCCCTGCCATTGGAGTAGGGAATCCTGTTGTTATTTGGGATAGCACAATCCATGCAGTCCACTAGGTGTCCATAGAATGTGTATGTAAAGGATGCAGCAGTGTGAGCCTTATTTGCCACTGTCTCAGGGTCTCTGAAGGATACCACCTTGCTGCAGTGAAGTGAGACATTGGCTCATGAGAAGTTCACCAAGATTACCCAGGATGGGTGTGTGGAGGGTATATGTATGTCCAGTGAGATACATGTATGTTCTGACCTTACCAATGAGGGGTATATCGCTGGTGTGGAACATAGAGTCCCCATGTTGGTGATGATTAGGTCCAGTATGTATTCCCCCTTGTGGCTGTGCTGACTGGTTGTGCCATAGCATATGAGTCTACAAATTGTAGCGACTTTTGGGTGAGGGTGTCGGGGCTTGAGTAGTATCCCCAGTCAATATTTGTGTATATGAAGTCACACAATATAATGGTGTTTATGGAGACCTTCTTATTCTTCATATTTCCCACGAAAGCCGAGTGTGGTCCCTGAGTTTGGGAGTGTGTTCTGCAGCAGGCAACAAACTGAAAGGCTGTATTGCACAATGGTGATTGTATATGTATGGTCTGTGATGCTTTGTGCAGTGCTACTAACCCAGAGGTGTGTGTATCTGTGATGTATATGGATACTCCCCCTAGTTGTGTTGTCTGTTCCAAGGCTTGTTGTCAGACAGCATGGTATGAAACATAACCTGGTAGTGCTGGTGTGCATAAGCGAGCCTGAACCAGGCGTCTGTCAGTGCACAGATATCGCTATCCTCCATACTGAGCAGAGTCCTGAGTGGCCGCAATATGAGGTTAACACAACTGTTGTTGAGCAGCATTACCCTTAACTTCATTTAACCTGTAATGTCTATGGAGGTGGGTTTGTCTTCTGAGCCCTGCTTAAAAAAGGCACTATGGTGGTAGCAAGAGCCTTAGCCAGCATTCCAAAGTCCAAGGGTGACAGGTGCAAGCTGTCCATAGTGAAGCTACGTGGCATGTTGAGCATGTCACAATAGGCTGACAGACACTGTATCCCCTATTAATGAAACAAATTTGTTAGGCAACTTTTAAATGTGATATGTGTGTCTGTATACTGTGACATCATAATTGGTGGGTGTAAGATGCTAGACAAGTTCATGGTCATACTGGCCTGGGCTACATGATCAGAGTGTTCCTCCATGTATCATGTCATGTGGCCCAGGGAGTAACGTCTGAGGTTATACACACCAACATGGACAATGATGGTGCCAGTCCTGTACATGCTTTGGAGTGACCTGACTGCCTGTGTTATGCGGCAGATCTTGGCACCCAACAGACAGCCCAAAGTGGCTATTACCTTGTTATGGCTGGTGAGTGGTACGTCAGTGTGTCTGACAATAAGTGTCGCCTATTACAAGTGTATTAGGTGTGTTGTTTAGCCCGAAGGGCAGTGAATGTGTGGCACACTGACATTGTGAACTATGTGATATGCGGGTATTGTAATGGGGTAGCAGGTGTGTGTGTGTCTGCTTTGGAGGTCTCTGCTGCTTAGGTAGAGTGCATTTACAGCATCCGAGTATATCTATGTGTGATAATGTGGATTGAGTGCTGTTGCTAGAGGATATGTGAGACTGATATGTGGTGTGTGTGGTTACCTTCCACCACCTGATAGACTGTGCCAGTCATAGGTCGAGAGAGTTCAGCACCCTGTATGTCTATATAGGTGCATCTCACACATATATCTGAGTTTGTCGGAAGGAGGAGAGGATTGTCTGTGTACATGAGGCAGATGTGACATTGTGTCAATATCACAATATCCACCAGCTAGACTGGAGAGTACACAGAAAACCGACCCCTGGACATGCCAGGATATTATCATGACATACTCTGTAGCCTGATCACAAAGGATCAGTAGGGTGTTAAGCATATAAAAGAGTATAACAGGGATTAGTGCTCATGTTCGTTGGTGTTTTGTAAAGAGTAGCTGAGAAGGAGTCCAGACTGAATTATGACACCTCCTTCAGCTATGTCATAAATAGCAATGTACACCCATATATGTCCTGAGTTAGGGCCAACTGTACCTGAGTGACAATGCCGACATCATAACAGACAGGGCCATATGTACATACCCACTTCCCACTGACAATATTCCATATCATCATACCAGGAGATATCACATGTAGAATGGATGAGCAGCTACCCCCACTGCCAAAAGCATGGCAGCAAGTGGAATACATTGATTCCCAATATGTGTCATGCACAAACTACAGAACAAACAGATCATGCACCTGAACAGTCAACTGAGCCTCACCCCCTACACAGGATGTGGAAACGTTGAATGAGTCACAGCTACATATGGCACTCCCCACAAGTGTTGGTGCACAACACACCATGGGAAGTCAAGTCCAGTACGCCTACGCAGTCTGATCTTCAAGGTCATGGAGTCCATCATGGTTGCAGTCATAAACAGAGCTATTGGAAGCTGACATACACACAACCCTACCAACTGTGGTATGTTCATGTGCAGATCATGGTTCCCAAACATGCTAGACTGTTTGCAAGGCAGCCACCCAGGACATACATCAATGAACACATCTACACATGTGTCACATAGTCTTTGAATAGCCCTTTATCAACATCCCAGACACATGTAGTATCCACAAAACCAACAAGCTGTGAATAAATATGTGTTGTCATATTATGGAATGTCAATGTGTCCACAGCTAGATCACACAAAGTAAGGAATCTGAGGTCTTGTTCAAGCTGTTGACACCTGCTGACCCACATGGACCATTCCTGGAATGGCAGAAAACAAAGTGTACACACATCACCATGTCCAGTCTGATGATGTCACCATCCTATAAATACAGCAGGAGAAGAGAAACCAGCCAGTAATGCAAATAGCGTGCCATGTTAATGCGTCTCTCTCTAGTATAATAACATAGTTAGGTAGGGGTTTGAATCCTGCCAAAAGTAAGTGGGTGTGTGTGTGTGTGGGGGGAGGGTGTATGTGTACAGTTTCCTTTGAGAGGTGTTCCCTTTTTGGAGACTGGGAAAACTCTATAAAAGAGGTACATTCCTCTTTCGAAAGTCTGATGATGTCACCATCCTACAAATACAGCAGGAGAAGGGAACCCAACCAGTAAAGCAAATAGCGTGCCATGTTAATTAGTCTCTCTCTAGTATCATAACATAGCTAAGTTGGGGTTTGAATCCTGCAAATGCTGACTGTGTGTGTCACTGTTGTTCAATGCAGTGGGGGTTTTGCTTTTACTATGCTATGACATAGTATGATTACAACAGTAAGTGCATTGCACTCATCAGGTATCTGTGTGGCAAATATATATGTGTACATGTCCCCTCAATCAGTACATAGGTGTGAAGCCTGCATACTACATGAATACATTTGTTTCCATTGACAGGTTGTGCCGCTGCTTCTCAGATCATAGGTCACATATGTATGTATGTGACAAGGCCGTCCACTGTCGTGTTCTGTGGCCAAGGTCATCTGTGGCACACACACCCATGACAGTTAGTTAAGAGTAGTGTGAGCGAGGGTATATGCCTGGGGTATATGTCGGACATGGTCATACACAACAAAGACTGCCAAGAATGAACAGTCTTTATAGGTGTACGACTGCCTTGTGGATATGCAGTCAGGCCTCTAATGTCTTATGTGATACACCTTGGGACTCCACAATTCCTATGGATATGTGGATACCAAGGGACACATGACATAACATGAGGCTGTATGTACACATTGGTACCCAACATACATGTTGGGCCACCACCTGTGTGGTACTGATGGGATAGTATGTATAGTACATGAGGATGACTATGCCATAGTCGGCTTACTGCTATACAGCATGTATCAGACAACAGGTATCTGTCTGTATGATATCCTTGTGTAGGATATGCGTCCCATCCAGGGAATGCATTGTAGGCCAATCCATGCATTTCCAGATTTGGATGGACATATCGCTAGTGTGTTTGGATGTACCTAAGGGGGCTATATGCCAAACAGGTGTGGTCACAGGAATGGGTGGCGGTCATTACCACTGGTTAGTGTTATAGTGTAGCACCGGAAGGATCCAATTGTTACTGGGTTCCCTACTACTGTATGTCATTTGTCAGGACATCATCCAATGATTGCTTATAGTCATGCTGTTGAGGTTGTGTATACTACCAGACCACAAATCATTGACAGATATTAACGGTATCACCCACAGCATAGTGTCAATCCATGTCATACACACGTCTACCCATGTTAATACATAACTGTAGTGGAATGCATACTGGCCATTGAAAGATACTATGAGATGTTAACAATGTGTACGACAGGGTATGCCACACATCCCATGTGTCCACTATGCATGTACATGCAGACAGAGTGCACCCACCATGTTCACAGATGTACACTTGCTAATCTGTACTGCACACATCACACATGTACTGTCCACTCACTAACACATGCTGGCAACACATTACACTTCAGCCAAGAGGCACATGGGTGGACAATACATACTCAGACCTAACAGTGGTGTAAACAATGCTACATTGACAATCAGAGCTTTGATGCATAATGTCCGCTCAGATATACCTACAAGGATTTCATTACACTTCCTTGTTGACAACTTGCTATTATTGCTACTCTGCTATAGTATCACCCTGTGCATCAGCACCATGTTAGCCTGTCCCTCCATCAATGATGCAGATGACAGGAGGTGACACAGGTATCATCATATGCACAGGGCATTATGTTGTTTGCCAGAGCCTGACATTGACCCATCCAATCGACATGTCTGTGTGTGTGTGTGTGTGTGTGTGTGTGTGTGTGTGTGTGTGTGTGTGTGTGTGTGTCTGTCTGTGTGTGAGGGACAACAGTACAGCATGGGCCAATGTTGATGTAATGTGTGTGTGTATGTGTGAGCCCTAGTTGTTTGGCTAATGTGTGTGTGTCTGCATGCACACAGCTGCCATATATGGTTGTTTGTGGGACAGCCACAGACTGTACCTGCTAGGCTGTACAGATCACTGTCTCCGGCAACGGACACAGTACCTGTGCCTGGCAGGGGTGCTACGGACAGTATCGGGTACCAACCCTGACTGGGTACTGTCATCAGAGGCAGAGGTATGAAGACTGGACCCATGTCGCTGCTTGGACTGGCCAGAGCCACGTGCATGTGGTCTACTGGGACGGTCAATGGACAGGCCAGCCCCAGCATTGCTGGGGCTGGTACTGCCACTATGGGAGTGGCTGTGAACTGTGGGCTGTCCGCGACCACTGCCAGCTGTTGCTGTTGCTGGCATGCGTCCACGTTGACGTTGCAACTGTCCCGCACTATCCTGGCTCATGGAAGACATGTTGTGGAGGGCATCTAATGTCTCCCCCCAACGTCTATCAACGACCTCTGTGTAAGTCTGGATGGCACCGGCAAGGTCATGGATGCTGTCATTGATAGCGGTGTAATGTGCCTCTGCACCCTAAGTCCCTGCCTGGTGTACTGTACCATACGTGCCTGAGCCTGCATTACAGCCCGGAACATACTGGTCGTCGTAAGACCTGTGAGGGCACGCCTGCCAGGGGCAATACGACCAGTGGTGCTCCCCTGAGAACCCCTGGACCTCTGCCTATGTGGTACCATTCCAGGTCTATGGCTATGGCTGCTATGAGGGGATGCAAGTGCCATGGGTACCACACTCTCCTGGTCAATGCCAAATGTATGCTTTCCCTCGCCTATGGCCATTCGTGGTGAGGGATGTATTGACAATATGAGTGTGCGCATAGATGGGGTTTAACTCTGTGTACTGTCGATTGGAGGACCAACGACAGACCCTGTCAAATCTTCCTGTGCCAATTTACATGTGTCATCATCACCACTATTCGTGGCAGTGGCTTCAGGTTGCCTGCTGCTTTGGCAAACCCCTAACTCAGCACCTGTGAGAGGAAGACAGGAAACACATGTTACGGTCTGCACCAATGCACACATGCACACATGCACACATGAGCACATGAACACATGCACACATGCACACATGCACACATGAACACATGAATACATGCACACATGAACACATGCACACATGAACACATGCACACATGCACACATCCACAAATGGACTCATGCACACATGCACACATGAACACTAATACACACCTCACTGCAGCACATACACACACATACCAGCAATCCAACACATACTCTATAGTGGGTGAAGGTGGGTGTCAGTATCATAAGGTAGACAGTCACCACATGTGACAGCATGCAGAATATGTGTTGCACAAGACCATGCAGTGCAAGTGTAGATGCCCCTATTAAATGGCAGTATACATGGCTTTGATGCAACTGTGGAGTTGTTTAGTGATTGGCTATACCCTGGAACACAATGTGTACATGAACACAACATTGCTGTGCAGGTATTATCAGCTCTGCAATGCCCTGTGCACCATCACTCACAAGTATACATGCCATGGCTGCATGTGTTATCTGTGTGACACATAGATATCCATGTCTGAGTGCAGTGTCTGTGTCCATAGCAGATAATAGTGGGCACGGGTGTAGCGGTGCATGTTGACGTGAAGGAATCCCAATGCTCGACATTGCCAGTGTACTGTGGTTATGGTGAGTGTGGGACATATTGCAGATATGTCGGTGCCAGACATGGCATGGCATGCTACACGACTGTAACATTAAACACCACACGTACCCAATGTGTGTCAAGTGACCTATACACCCACTAGCATTCCAGGACATATATGTGACACTTTGTGTGGATGGTGACTGCTGTGCATATTGTGTATATTGGCATATGTAAACACACGGACAACTTGCTATGCATATTGTGTATAGGTGCATATGTGTGCACACACACAACACTGAGGTGCAAAGCAATGACTGCTATGAGTAGTATTGTGGTCACTGTAACTGGGTGGGGTGTAGTACCCTGTGCCATCATCATCAACATGCATCTTGTGGTCACTCACAGCTACTAATGTGTGCAAGACCACCGCCTGGCATGCTGTACCTGAACTGCAGTGCCATGGCTATGTTCACAATTACACAGCCACCTTTTACATGGGTGTGTGAGGTGCCCAGTAGGGAGCATTGCCTAACATGACTGTGTTATGTGTTGCAGAGTGTTGCACAGCCCCACAATAGGCCTCTCCCCCTGAGGTACATCGTGTGTGTGTGCATGACATGTGGGATACTGAATTGTGACTTTACAGCGGGTGTGTGGTAATGCCAAATGTAGCATGTTTTCGTGTACTACTAATGATAAACTTGTTCTGTTGTGTACAGCTGTAGCAACTATGCATATCCAATGTGCAGTACAGTGTTGCCACAATTGTGTCTTCTGCACTGTGCATTTCATGTGATTGAGGCAGCTACTGACTTTACTGAGATGATTGATGTCTCACAGCAAACATGCACAGCATGCATTATGCGTAGGTGTGTTATGTGTGCATGGCCTACACCTCACCTATGACGTGCACATTTCATTACCAATATTAAAGTGTTAACACACTCACCAGCATGTATAGTCTGCCCTGCTGTCACACCAGAGGGACCTAGAAGAATATGACACAGTTTGTCAGTGGCCACAACTGTGGCATTGCTACTGTGATTGTGCTAAACAACAGTGGAACAACAGTCAACATTCACAGGTGTACGGATACTATTCCAAATATCAGTATTGCACACGTTAGGCAGCACAACTGCTAAACACACAGTACACATCTCACATATGTATATTCTAACAGTACAGGTAACGGTAGTCTACAGCTAGGGCATATTACCTGCACGCTCCATGTCATCCTGCTGGGTGGCTCCGTCCTCCATGATGACACATGTGTGACGCTGTTGCTGCTCTAGGCCAGGAGCCACTATGCTTAGGAGCAGCTTCTCCACTCTGGTGAGGGGGGGATGTATGGCCGCCCCACCACCTGTGGCAAGCTGTTGCCTATGGATATCAGACGCACGCTGCCAGACATGTCTAATTAAATCACTGCAATGATGGCGTACCTGCTCATATGTCCGGTTATGCATGCCTATGTCATTTACCCGGCGAACAAGGTCTTGCCACAGTGCAGTACGGTCATGCTGGTGCTGGCTGGCCCTGGAAAAAAGCAGGTTATAGTGCTGCACCAGGCTGTTCAGAATTTCCTGCTCCTCCGCAGCTGAATATGATGGGTTACGTTGATGAGCCATAACCCTGGAAGACAATTAAATGATATGTGTAAGCATGTCATGTGGAACACTTAACATTATGAAGTACAGATATCACTTAACTGCCATATATAGCATCTGTCTATCAAAGGATACACACATTCAGTACCAACATATCAGTGCTCGGCCCACAACTGGCTGACAGTGCCTGCAACACTCCATATAACACATCAGTATACACCAGTAGTCGGCACACTGTTTGGGATACAATACACAACCTCGCCCCGGGGGTATATATCAAGCTAATGCATGAAGAAATATGTCATCCAATGCAATGAATGCCATGTACATTTACAGTATTACCGGTAAACCACCCTAGTCTTTGATACCATACCCCTACCTAACATATGTGCATGGTTGTTAATATAGCTGACATACTGCTGTAACAGAGTATACATGTTGCTAGGTACACACACATACCCTGTAACACACATGTCATTGTGGGCATGGTACAGGCATCATTAAACACACATTGGACATACATACAACACACAGATGTATGCCGACACAGATGAGCATTACCTGTGTACCTTATAGTACTGTGTGCCCCTACTTACAGATACCTATGCGTGTGGTATGAAATCTGTGCAGACTACAGGAAACACACAAGACAGTGTTGCCAGGGATTGTGAACATACACCATACTGTGCTGTTTAGGCCTACAGCTTCAGGTAGTACAACAGTCCATATGTGAGCTGGATTCACCAGCAGTACCACTTACTGAGCATACATGCATTGCTTCAGCCTACATTGGGACACCACAGTCGTACACAAGGAACTACATCACAACGTATTCCATCCTACTATATCTGCATCCCAATAAATGACACATCTTTCTCCAGCCTCACACCTAGGACACAAACTACCATGACAGACACACCCTCACACTATGCTATCACACCTTTACAAACCTTGCACACAGTCACTGTCACACTCATTCCACCTCACATAGCAGGTATTGCACTGAGTACATGTGTGTGTGCATTGTGTCATAGGTAGGTAATACGCTATTGGCCCTAGGGCCTAGAGCAGCCTAGCCATATGCTACCCTGGCCTTTGACACACGTAATGTGATTTCACTAGCTCCTGTCAACTGGATACACAGAGGTGACTCCCATGGCATATTACCTATCTCCAAAACAATCATCAGGGATATGTATGACATCTGCTAATGAGGAGCCTTGTTTGTTCATGCTGGGTGGTTTAGTCCAGAGTATGGCATATTTGTGAATAGGAACCTGTACCACCAGCATGTGCTGTTTAGTGAGGTGACAAGGATTAGGGCCCTAGGTCATGTAGCCCAGAGGGATTGTGAGGTGTGGTGGTTGGCAGACTGCTATGGGTGTGACACACCTCTGTATGTCCGGCAGTGGTAACCTCTGGGTGGGCGGTATCCAACGCACTCTAACTGTGGTTTGTGAGTCAAGTCTGCATAGGGCATGTGTTTGAGGGCAGTATTACTCTTTGTTAGGTATGTCTGTGACCTTTCCACTTGCTGTAGTTTTCATGTGAGGTACATACCACATGGGGCATTGTGATGAGTAGAGGGGAACACCGACCTATATTTCCCTAGATGACACACCTTTTGTGATGACACGTACCATGTAGACAGATTACATTACTACTGTTGTCACTGTGATCATCAAAGGGGAGCCTACTGTCCACCTGTGTCCCATATACCCTTCTGACACCATCAGTGTTAGGCAGGCTACCACCTATGTGGCAGTTACTGCATAAGGTGTTTTGGAATGGGGTATGGCACTGCGGTATCAACACTGGTGTTCAGTCCATGCCTTGGACAACAGGCACCTGTTGCAGTACATATGACCCCGTGTCTTCCTCACTCTCTCTCTCTGATATATATATATATATATATATATATATATATATATATATATATATATATATATACATATATATACATATCTATCCATATCTATCCATATCTATCCATATCTATCCATATCTGTACATATCTGTACATATCCGTACATATCCATACATATCCGTACATATCTATATATATCTATATATATACATATATCTACATATATCCATATATACCCATATATATCTATATATATCCATATATATCTAAATATATCCATTATATATATATATATATATATATATATATATATATATATATATACATATATATATATGTATATATACATGTATATATACACATACATGTAAACATCCATTGCTGTACATATAGCTGCACATATACTGCCCACCTTTCATGGTGGGGATGTCAATTATGCAACAGTTGTGAGACATATGGTTATGTAATACTATTGCACAATGTTGTGCAGAATGCATTCTGCTGTCCTCAGGCCATATAGCTGTTGCAGGCCTCACTGCCTGTAGCTCAGTCCCACAGCGTTTAGCACCACATGACATATACTGGCACTGCTTGCTTTCTGCAATGCCACACACTACAACCTACATACATATGTGCACATAACAGCCTTCAACAACATACTTATTTCCAGCCTTCACTAACAGTTGCAGTATGTCCCTTGCCCTATGCAAATGTGCATATACATATAGATATGGACTGCTGCCACATATGGATGATTCACAGTATGTAGAGTACCCTTCAGACACATCTTTCGGATGTCACCAAATACATATCTGTTACATACCTAACCTTTGTAGTCCTCACCTCCGTCTGTTGTAGGTGTTGTTTTTTTATTGTTTTTTTTTGTTTGTTTTTTTTTTTAAGGTTTTGTTTCCTCTGTGTGTTGCTGTATGTTTTCAGCATCTGTCTCCTTCTGCCTGTTTGTGTCTGTCTGTCTCTGTCTGTCTCTCTCGCTCATGCTCTCTCTCTCTCTCTCCCAGTTGTTGCAATGATATTATTGCATGTGTGGACAGCAGATATAGGCTGCTTTTCTAGGTAAATGCACATGTGCATGTGATGGCCTCTGCACCAATTGGTGCCCACCATTTAGTAATTGCATGCAGCCTGCTGTGTGGTAATTGCAGTTCTCACTGTGATTTCAGGACACTGCTATAAAATGATAGGTTAGGTAGGTGTAGCCCTTTCAGTTTTGCAAGGTGGGGACCATGCTTGTTTGCTGTGGACACTGTTGTCTCAGTCAGAAGGTTGGTATATGTCTCATATCTGAAGCTGGGTTGTAGCCAGTGAAATGCATGTTGTACTGAAACCTGACTGTTGCTTCTTCCAGTACACTCTTCTCAGTGTGTAGGTTTACTCACACCTCCTAATGCTAACACTGGATACATGGGAGTATGTACTTTCTTTTCGAATTAGAGAATTAACTGGCATACAACAGTAGTTATTGTAATGTATTCTTATGGCTGTCTTATTTTCCCCTTTACTTTCACTCATTGTAATGCATGTTATATTTCTTTCAGCACCAAGTTATTGTATATCTGCTGTGGTGTAGTGGTACTTCATGCAGACTGGTGAGTTCAAGGTCCTGGGTTCGAGACTGACAAGGTTTTTTATTTTGCTGCTGAGCAGTACAAAGGCCATGTCATACAGAGTGACTAAGGCACTTTTAAGCAGTTGTAAGCGGGTTTGCGCGGGTTTGCGCGATGCTTAGCGATGCTAAGCTAAGCTTAGCTCAGCTTATTTTATTTTAGCAATACTAAGCTAAGCTTGGCTTAGCTTATCATATTTTAGCAATGGTAAGCTAAGTGCACACATGCACACACTGGTGCAAACCCGCTTACTACTGTTTACAAGTGCTCACTCCTGCTAACCCCTGCGCTCATTTCTTTGACAGAAAAGTAAATGGGGAGATAGGAATCTGGTGATAAAGGGTGCACAAAGAGGGGAAGACAATAGGGAAACCAGCTCGGGATGTACAGGATGGGTGTGGAGAAGGGCCATATCTGCCCATTTCTTTACCAGCAACAGCTGTGCATATGCAATACATTAGGAGGGATATTTGAAACCTTCCACCCCTGAGAGAGGGGTGAGGACAACTAAGTGTGTTGTACTACCAATTATGAATACCAGGCACATGCACTGTTTGTGAACTGCTACACTGTCATTAGTACGTTACTCACTTCTGAACAGTTTGTGGTTTGTTTGTGTTGACATTAGCACAGTCTGCTCAGGACAACTGGACATATTTCACTACTGTGTATGCCTACCTCCACCCTTGGTTGTGCCTGACTACAATGGTATATAATACCTTTGGGTAGGGGTGCAGGAGTGCAGAGTGCATTATTTATTATCGTGTGATGTTTATCTTACTGAACATGTAGAGTTGCTGTGTACCTGTAAGTCTATAAAGGCTAGTAGTCTGTCTGAGTAGCTCCCACCTGTGGACATATCCAGATGGTAGACAGAAGTCAGCCTAGTATTCTTTGACTGTGCACCACAGCAGTCTTTTCAGCACCTGAACAATGGCATTGTCACAGGTGGTTGCTAGCAGTACATGGCTACATCCTTTGATATTTCTGTGTTGTACTTCTACATAACGGCATGCTTGTGGGATTCATTCTACAGCTATTTGCAGAGTCTGTAACAGCAGACAAGCTGATATGCCTGTGTGTTTCTGACTCTTCCAGGCCTCAGATACTCTCACGTATATATTTGAACAGCCTCAGGGAAAGGTACATATAACTGGGATACACCTGTGATATATTTCAGACAATTTTCAGTTCAGACTTTGGGGGGATTCAGACCATATGTATGACTATACCTTTTCTGATGTGCAAGCAGTGTCTACTCTCACTTATTGACATTTGTCATTAAGTGAGATTCCCCACCTTTCTGCCTACTGGTAGTACATTTCACAGGGAGTCAGAGGGGCACAGCTAACATTTGTTTACAAATCAGGGTCATCACTGTAGAGCAGTCACTGTTGGGAGGTCTGGCCTGTGTCTATGCAAATATGCCAGTGTTTATCCTGATCTGGTACTGTGTGGGGTTTGTAAGGTGCTACTGTAACATTATTCCCTACTAGCATGGCTGATTCTGTTTTCACAGTCATGTCATGCAATTCCACAACACCTGCTGGTTAAGCCCCACAGAACAAGATTTGTGTTATGCCATTCCTATTTACCCTTTAAATTCACTCATGGTAATGCATGATATATTACTTTCAGCACTAAGGTATTGTATATCTGCGGTGGTGTAGTGGTACTTCATGCAGACTGGTGAGTCCATGATCCCGGGTTCGAGACTGACAAGGGTATTTTATTTTGCTGCTGAGCAGTACAAGGGCCTTGTCATACAGAGTGACTAAGGCAGTTTTAAGCAGTTGTAAGCGGGTTTGCGCGACGCTTAGCAAAGCTTAACTAAGCGTGCACACAAGCTCACACTCGTGCACCCCTGCTAACTACTGCTTAAAAGTGCTTACTCCCGCTAACCCCCGCGCTAATTTCTTTTAAAGAAAAGAAAATGGGGAGATAGGAAAGTGGTGAAAAAGGGGGCACAAAGAGGGAAAGACAGTAGGGAAACCAGCTCGGGATGTGCAGGATGGGTGTAGGGAAGGTCCATAGCTGCCCATTTCTTTACCAGCAACAGCTGTGTATATGTTTGAAATTTGGTGTGAAATTTGAAACCTTCCACCCCTAAGAGAGGGGTGAGGACAACAAAATATGCTGTACTGCCAGTTAGAATTATCAGTTTGCATGTCCAGTGGACATGTGTGCGAATTGGGCAGCTATATATGAGGCGTAATTTTTTTGTGGGAACAGATTGCCCTTTTTTTATTTTTTTTTTCAGGTGAGAGTGGAATGTGAGGTAGAGGACGTAGGTATGTTTGGGGAGGTAGGTTGGGGAGGTAAACAGACAAGACAAACAAGATGCATACAGGGGCGGAGTTTGACACATGGTGTGGGAGAACACAATTGACGGGGAAGGATGTTTGGAAATTGCAAGCCCATGAGCCCACAGATGGTAACAGTGGAACTGAGATCCCCACCCATGGGCAGTCACCACTGCACCTTCACAGCCCTGAGGGTGGCTGTGCTGAGGGCTGTGTAGGACGGGCAGGCTCACCCGAGAGACGCGCCACTTTGGCCTCGAGCTGGAGTAGGGGATCAGCGACTGAATGCTGGATCTCCCTATGCACCACAGCCCGGACCCTAGCAAGGGTGACAGGTGGCCCTCCTCCGCCCACGCTTGCACGGGGGGACAAACCCCATCCCCTGCAGCGCTTCCACCCAAAGGTGGCACAGGACCAATGGAGGAGGGGAGCCCGGGCTGGGCACCAGAGCTGCTGGTGCCAGGTGCACTCGCCAACTGAGGAGGGACAGGTGGGTCCGCTGGGACTGGCCTTCCCATACGTTCTGTGATTAGGTGCGTTTAATTACAACATAAACAACAGCATCCCAGATTAGTTGTAATAGCATGCAGTAATATTCCCATTAACCCAACACACCAAGGTTCCAACAGTTGAACAGCAAACATAACACATGCATATATTGAACAACAGTGGGTATTCCAACAGCATGCAGGGATGTTTGGTAGCAACAGGCCACCATGAACGTGGTGTTTGAACAGGGCACATGCATCAACATCAATGCAAATATTTATAAAACAATAGGACATATGTCCCAAGAAATATTTAAGGTTAAACATGCCTATTGAGGTGTGGAATTGCATGGTTTTTGCACATACGGTAGGGTGTAGAAAAAACCTCGGTTAACATCTTATAATGACTTTTTAGTCTACACTACATTCCCAGTGACTGCAAGTGTGTATCCCCTACCTGTATTATTACACTTGCCACCATACATTAGGTTGTGTCATGGGTTTGACTAGTTCAATATATGCCTGACCTATATCTGACATACTAACTGTCAAGGATGCAGATGTTACTGCTACATATTTCTTGTTTGCATTTATATTTCTTTATCTACATATCTGGGATGTTTTCACATGACATTTTCACTTCGATTTGTATAGAACCCTGCATTTCTTGACACACACTCTCATTTCTGGTGAATAATTACATGCTACATGTGTGCCAGGTTTACTTGTTCATGCCAGCCAGTAACTGACTATTGTGGACTGTATATATGTTTCACAGCTACTAGCACTTCCATCACCCACTTTATATGGGACTGCATAATTCTAGGTTGCCAGCACATTTTCAAACAGTACTGTTTGTATAATGCAAAGGTACAACAACATTTCAGACTCTGTGACACAGACACACTCTGGGTTTTAGACCTTTATTAATAACATTGCACACTTTTCCACAGGCTCACTCCTTTATTTATTTTAATAGACCAAGAAAGCACCACCATGAACCAAGTTGGATGCACTCACTTCATTTAATAAGGAAACAATACATTAACGCAAAACACATACACAACGTTTTCGTCTTCAACTTCTTCAGATAGTTAAAACATCCCACACATCCCCATTAAATACAACTTCATTAAATACAAAATCATTAAATCAATCATCCAATAGACAAAAAGATGTAATCAGCTCGTAACAAATATACTTCTCTCTCATCTAAAAAATATATATGAAAATATGTGAATAAAACGCTGGTTTCTTAAATACATTTGTATTCAAATATTAAATAACTCTTCTAAATAAATATTCTGTCATTTCAATATCAAAAATTATTTGACTAAAACCATTTAAAAACTGAGTTCAACTAGTTATACTAGCTTAATGTACAGAGTGAGAAAGTGGTCTTTGGCTCCCCCATGTGTCTAAAAAAGTATTGATAAAAAAATAAATTTAACAAATACTTCTATCTAACTAACACAGGATTTAAATTCCTATCAGTTTATTAATCTTTAAAATTAATTCTAAGATTTGTAAAAATGGTAAAAATAAATATAAATGACGGGCATTTACAGTTTGGCAGATCTTAGTTTCAATACTGGCGCTAATGAAATCATATCATTAAGACCAGGAGGTCTATTAGTTTCCAGTATTAGCTGCCAGTATAATTCTCTGTACTCAACCAATGTCTCCCACATACCAACCCTGGGATCCATTGGAACCACTTCTAGTACAAAAAACTGAAATCCTGGTGTTTTACATGTCATGCTATGTTTATATAATGAGTTATTTTCACATTTGTTCCTAAGGTCATATAAATGTTCGTAAATTATTTGTTTTAATTTTCTCTCAGATTTGTCCACATAAAAGGATTCACATTCCTTACAGGTAGCCAAATATATAATCCCCTTTGTATTACAATTGACACAAGTATTTAACAATATATTCCTTTTTCTAGCTTCCAAGTAGTAGGAATCACCAGTCTTAAGGTGGGCACAATAGTTACACCTACCACATTTGTATAGCCCTTTCTTTTCTCTAATGGACATTTCATATTTGACTTTGTTAGAACCTCTTTCTAAGAAATTCTTTAATGTGTTCCCCTACGGTAAATGTGTGTTAAAGGTTCATCAAAAATATGTTTCAAGTCTGATACTTTAGAAAAATTGTTCCATTCCCTATCCATTACTCTTCTCACAACAACAGACTGTCCATTGTAGGTAGTAACAAACCCCAAATTGTACTCTTTGTCTAAACCAGTGCTCAATTTTTCTTCTTTTCCTTTTTGAGGAGATGTTTTCCCCAATATTGGGGCAAACCTACCCTTCCTTTCTTCTGATACCTCTTTCAAGGTTTTGTCAAATAAATCACTCGGGTACCCTCTATTTATAAATAACTCTTTCAGTTTCATAACTTCACTTGTGAAAATTTGATCATCAGAGGTCATCCTACACATTCTAACAAGTTGCCCTTTCATTACCCCCTTCTTCTGGTGTAGTGGGTGGGAACTAGTAAAGTGTAGGTATGAATTTGAGAAGGTTTCTTTTCTATGAATTCTGGATACAAAGTTTCCATTATTTTTCTTAATGTTAACATCTAAATAAATTAACTCATGTTTGTTAAATTTGTGGGTAAAATAAAAAAAATCAGTTGTACCCCTAAGGTATTCCACCAATTCATCAAAATTATTTTGATTCCCAATCCATAAAAAACATAAGTCATCTAAAAACCTTCCATATAGTGTCCAAAAACATTTGTAAGGGGACTTTAACAAGTATTGATTTTCCCAATAGGCCATAACAATATTAGCATAAGTGGGGGCACAATGTGCCCCCATGGCCACTCCCTTTTCTTGTTTAAAGTATTCCCCTTGAAAGAAAATAAAATTGTTTTTTAACACTATTTCCATTAGGACCAAAATTGTCCTAAACTCATTTTGAGTAATTTCTTTGTATCCAATCAACATCTCCTCAAACCACTCCATACCAAGATCATGTGGAATACTAGGAAACAAGTCCACTACATCCAAAGTCCCAAAAGCTAATTCCTCGTCAAACTAGTTAGGTTGTAATTTCCTCAAAAAATCCCAGGAATCCTTTAAAATATTTGTATTATTCAAAACTAAACCTTTCACCTTCACATCAACAAACTTTGCTAAAGGTGCTGTTACTGACCCATTTGCAGATACTATAGCTCATAAGGGAGGGTTATTAATATCTTTATGTACTTTTGGAATCCCAAAGATAGAAGGAAACGTTGGCTTTTCAACATGCAAATATTTATAGGTTTTAATATCAATTAGTCCTTCCATCAATAAATTGTTTAAAGCAACCTGAATTTTCCTATAGGCAATGTTAATTTCATTTATGGAAATTCTAGAATATTTGTTTGTGTCATTCAATAATTCCATCATTTTACTTTTGTATTGAATGTAACCCATAAGTACAACTCCCCCACCTTTGTCAGGCTTCATTACTCTTAAGTTACCATTGTTACTTAGGTCTTTTAACACTTGATTTTCCTGCGTTGTTAAATTAGGGTGCACAAAGTTGTGTTTCAAACCAGCCCTTAGTTCTTTTTCCACTGTTAACTCAAAGTTCCTCAATTGGGGGTGTAGAGGTGGGTTAAAAGTACTACTACGTGCCAAACTGTTTTGATTTAAAATACTTCCTTTTCCGTTAAAAAATATTTCCAAATTTTTCTTTCTCAAGAACATTTTTACATCTACTAGTAGTTTAAAAATATTTGTTCTCTGCCTTGGTATGAACCCAAAGCCCTTAGACATTAAATCAAAAAGTGTTTTATCAACAACAGTATCAGAATAATTGAATACATTAAAATCTTTAAATCCCATATTTTATATACATGCAGAATAATCATTAACCTGCCTGGTGGCACAGCCTTAGCAGCCTATCAGCATAGGCTTGCTGATTCATAGCATGGCCACCTGCAGCTGTAAAGTAAATGAAGGGATATTGAGACATACCTATCCATTATACATACTCCATTATCAATTCTTACATACTGCATTCCATGGTTACATACTCAGTTGTGGGACATTCTGCATCCCATGGGCCTCCTGTATCCACTGGTTCAGGCGGTCCTGCTTTCATCTCTTCAGGTCTGCATGGTGGTGACAGACCTGCTCACCAGTCCGAGGAATGCCTGTGGCACTGGTGAGGTCACGAACTAACCAGTTCCAAGCCTCTGCCTTGTACTCCGTCCCTTGGAACTGGCCCTGCAGGAGTCTTGGCTCGTGACGGTGGACAAGGAGCCAAACCATGTATTTGGACTCCTCGATGCCCCAACATTGCACTCGGAAGCGTGAACCCTCTCCTGCACCTGCCATTCTGACTGCAAATTTGAGCTACAATCAGTTATGGTGAGTATTCCCGCCTATGGGGCTTAAATATGCCGCATTCCCCGCACTTTTTTATGATTGGTCTTTTTGTAAAATTCTTGGCTGACTGCAGACCTGCTTAGTAATGGTTAAACTAACATTCGTAATTATATGAATGCTAATAGTGGCTGCTTCCCTATGTTGTCATGGCTTAGTGGTTCTGTACTTTGGTTATGATACACAGGGTCCTGGGTTCGACCCTTGTTATTCTTTTATTTTAATACTATCTAGACAGGCAAGGGGGTGTGGCTGCGTTTAAGCAACTTAGCTCTACATTGCTCCACGGTGCCCTGGTTGGCGTGGCGTGCACGAACACATTGCACTGGGTAAAGCACTTTTAACCTTTGGGCAACTCTATTGCGCTGGGTAAAATGCTATTAAACTATGGGCAACACTGTTTAGCTGGGTAAAGCGCTATTAAAAACTATGGGCAACTCTGTTTAGCTGGGTAAAGCGCTATTAAACTATGGGCAACTCTGTTTAGCTGGGTAAAGCGCTATTAAACTATGGGCACCAGTGTTTAGCTGTGTAAAGCATTGCTTAACAGCAGGATATTATATATCTGGGTCCTTTAAAAATATTTAGTTTGTTCACTGATACATTGGCCATGTCACTGATTTTAATAAAATTTTAATCATATATGTCTGGTATTATTTCAAATACTGATTTAAAACATAAATAAGAAGGGGAGTGGTGGGATTCGAACCGTGAATGCCTTCTGTTTGCACATACGCTTTACCATTACGCTATTGCAATTTGGTGTGATTTGCAGAAACATTCTTTCTTATGCTCTTCTATGTCAGAATTGCTAACTCTAGCTAAGCAATGGGCACACCCGCACACACACGTGCAAATACGGGCAGCTATATCGTGGATTTCAAAAAAATATATATAATTATTTACTTTATATAAGTGTGATGGGGGTTTACAGTGTCAGGGAGTGTGGTGTTGGGTGAAAGCACATTTGAGCGAACTCGCTCTTGTGTGTTGACATTATGCTTTTTAAAACCTTGCAGGGCGTGCACATTTAGACTGCTCGGCAGTCGGACACGCCCCCTGCTTTCCTACTCAGTCCGTGTAAGAGTTACGGTTGAGTCAGCGTGCCTTCATGAATATTCATGGCACGCTGACATCAAACCGTTCAACTGCGGCCTCCGAGTAAGACTTATTAAGTCTTACACGGAGGATTAGTGAATCCGGGGGATTATCTTGTCTAACTACCAATGAATCTCTTGAAACAATAATCCTAGGTGATCTTAATTTTTACTTGTCCAAGTATACTCATAAAACTATTCACCTAACTATCAGTTTATATAGATTTACACATCTAACACATATGACCACAAAACAGGTAAAATAACTTGAAAAGAAAATATTTTGAACTGGCCCCTTCTAGATCCCAACACAATTACCTATGCAGGAACTATGTCACATACAGTTAGAGATCATAACCCAGACTTCACCATATGGAAACACACCAAAATTCATAGAAAGAAACATCCAGTACAAAACTTCAGACATATAAACAAATTTGATATGGAAATGCTCTTATGTATTCTTATGTAGCCATTAAAAACATTGCCTTTAGAAGATGTAGTAATTTACTTCAACAAAACCTTCCTCTCTATACTAAACTCCTATGTACCTCAACCCAGGAAAAAAAGTGAGATCAAATCACACCATGGCATACAAATATACCATATATATAAAATATATACACTATATATATATATATATATATATATATATATATATATATATATATATATATATAATATAAATAAACCAACTCCAAGATTGCACTACAGCAAGGAGGTAAATATACCATTCCGTGTTGTACAGCAATCTCCATTTACATGGTTTGGTGTTTCAGAACTTCAATCTTATGGTTTTAACCATAAAACATTCAAAGTTTTGAAACTTCAAAATTTAGCAGTAGACCCATATTCAAAATTTAGAAGTAGACCTATATATATATATATATATATATATATATATATATATATATGTGTGTGTGTGTGTGTGTGTGTGTACATTTATATCACAGACTAATGCATGACAGGGATAAAAGCATGGAAACGAATGGCATTAAAAAAACAACAGCAATCAGCAATAATATCAGCACCATAAGCTTAATGTGGAGGACTACGATGGGGTTGCTGATCATAACCCATTTATTACATAAATTCTCCTCAAGAGCGATCCATTTCAAAAACGCATAATTCTTTGGAGTACATGGAGCTTTATCTGCAGCAAATATTACTAGTTAGAGTAAAAAAAAAAAAAAAAAAAAAAGTCATAAAGCACTTTGACACTTAGTGATTGCTGTCAGAAAGGCAATGTAACGCACAGTCCCTTACATTTGTACTCACTTTGCCATGCCTCAGCTTTACAGAAGGTTCAGATTTTTTCCTTATTTGTTTGGTCTGTTCCTCATAAAGTCTGAGGTTCTCAGACAAATCATGGAAGATTGAAATGACTGAATAGCATATCCTTCAGACATAATGCAGGTGGTGGACACACATTTTGTTATTCTAGATAAATATTTTGTTCTGCTGCTGTCATTTGCTGGTCCCTAGCAGTAATGGAATTCAAAGAGAATTGTGGTAAAGGAAGGAGCAGGATATAATAAAAGTCTGGCTAGCACTTTTTAACTATATTTGTCTGTGTGGCGATGTGCCCTTGACTTGCAAATATATAGTAACGGTACTTATACCAACAGATGGGAAAGATCCTCTTGATCCAGAGTCACTCAGATCCATTTCAATTCTAAATCATGACTACAAAGAAAGTATGATGATTTTGGCAAAAAGCATAGCAAAGGTATTGTCAAGAATAATATACCTGGATCATTGTGAGCTTATGTAAGGTAGGCAAACACCTGACAATGATAACAGAGCCATTATGGCTCAAAAGGATAAACTGAGCAATAATAATATATTAATGTCAATAGGTCTACATGTTGAAAAAGCATTTGTCAGAGTGATTTAGAAATTTATGAAGAGATGCATTGTGGCTTTTGGGTAGCATGAATACTTAATATGTACAGCAGAGCTCAATCTATGTTGAAGAGTGGTGGTCAGCTGTCTGAAGTGTTTAGCCTTACAAAAAGGAGTTAGGCAGCTTTGTCTACTATCTTCATTTATTCTTTGCTGTAAGTTTAGAGCAATTAGCCATCGACATAACATCAAATATAATTGGATATAAATGAAGACATACTAAGTAAAAAATAATTTGTTTTGCAGATGATATATATTATTAGTGCACTACACAATATAAATTATATCTGATAAACTAAAGTATTTTAATGGTATATCAGGATGTACAATAAATGAAGGCCAAACCAAAGGCTAAAGTAATGAACTATGTGCCAACAGATGAAATTATATACACCTACACATTTTGTGGGGCCATGATAAGATGAGATACCTGGGAGTGTGATTGAAATGAGATATGGTGCAAACAGTTAAAGCAATGTGGGAAGAAATTACTCAAAAGATTATAAGTAAGGCAAGACTATGGAAACTCTTATTTCTTGATATTGATAAAAAGATGCAATTAATTAATATGGTTTTGCTCCCACTGGTTCTTTATATAGGTCAGAATTATATACATCAGCCAAGAGAACAGATGTGGAAGAATATGTAAAAGGAAAAAAAGGAGTTTCGTTTGCACAATAAGAGCCAAAGCATCCGATTGGAAAAACTAATACTGACAAGAGAACAGGGTGATTTGGGACTTCCAGATTTGGAGGCCTTACTATGTAGAGTAATATATCTGATTCAAGATGCAGAATGTATGCCCAAATGGAATCGCATGATATGCTTTGTGCCCAGTGAGGTAACAACAGTACCACACATGGACATTTGGGCAGCTCTAGAAAAAGAACATAAAGAAAATTATGTACAACTGTATGTACATAAACTATTATAGGCTCATAGTAGTTACTTGGCGTGTAGTCCAGAAGGCCATTAAAGAGCATAGCACAGATTCCCAATTGCCTCAAAGCACTGCCTGGAAAATGACTTGAGGGTCACACGGTAAACAATTGTAGAAATATTCAGACCATTTACTCTTGCCACAGGAAGAAGCTCATGAAAATATTAGAATTTTAATTATTTTCAATAAATGCTGGACTGCTTTTGAGCAAAACTTTATATTAAAGGAAGTTAGAGCTTAAAAAAACAGACTAGCAATAGTTTCTACTATATATATGTATATATGTGTGTGTGTGTGTGTGTGTGTGTGTGTGTATATATATATATATATATATATATATATATATATGTGTGTGTGTGTGTGTGTGTGTGTGTGTGTGTGTATATATATATATATATATAGATATATATGTGTGTGTATATATGTATGCATATATATATATATATATATATATATATATATATATATATAAGCAGTAGAGAGCCAAAAAAACAGAAAACCAGTAAATATAGTTCCAATTTGACCAAGCACAAATAAATCTCGGCTCCAAGGATAAAAATACTTTAATGTGCACAGTTGCAACCACTTCACCACAAGCCAGAAACTGTGAAATACAAGAAAGAACACCAAATACAATAACGTATCCACTGAAACGTTTTCGTCGCCAACTTCCTCAGTTGTATCATCCATATTTTAAATTCAGTGTTTTTATATGCCATTTGAATTTATATGCCATTTGAATTTCATCACATTTCCATTGACCAATCATTCTGTCCACATTATTAACAAACATAAAAACTTTCCCAATTTAAAAATGAACTTTCTCATTAATTAAAATAAATCTTTCAATATTTCTCCATATATTACTTAAAATCTTTAAAACATTTTTTAATAAAACTTTATAAAAACATTAAAAACATTTTACTACAGTTCATAGAATTTTCTGCTTCTACCCTAAATAATTACTTGTAAGACAAAATTTTGATCACAGCACCATCTTGTGGTCATAATATAAATTACAAAACATAAACTCAATTTAAAGAAAGTGCAGGTTTCATGTTATCTTAATGAAATAGCTAAAGTAAATAACCACAATAACCAGCTATATGAAATTAAAGCTTTGCAGCTCTCATCTTCAATACTGGAGCCAATGATATCATATCATTTAGTCCATAGTTGCGATTCGCATCTAAATAAAGTTGCCAATATAATTCTTTATATTCTATGAGTGTTTCCCACATCCCACCTCTGGGGTTAGTGGGAACAACCTCCAAGATAAAAAACAAATATCCTGTAGTATCACATTTTGTAGAGTGCTTGCTAAGTGCATTTTTCTCATTTTTTACTCTGACATCATATAAGTGTTCGTATATTCTTTGTCTAAGCTTTCTTTCACTCTTTCCAACATAGAAAGAGGGACATTTCTTACAAACAGCTATATATATGATGCCTTTAGTATCACAATTGGCAAATGTATTCAACACTAATGTCATGTTTCTTGCTTTTAAAACCAATGTCTCCCCACAATTCAGATGAGAACAATAATTACATCTCCCACATTTATGCAAGCCTTTCTTGGATTTATTGATGTTGTTGCCCATCCTGGCATTCTTCCCTCCCTCAAGGTAATTTTTGATGCTTTTACCTTTACGGTAAACATGAGTTAGTTCTTTATCAAAAATATGTTCAAGGTCTGAGAACTTTGAGAAGCTGTACCATTCTCTTGAAAAAATGTTCCTAATGTATCTAGATTGTTCACTGAAAGTAGTAATTAACCCTGTCTCATTCTCCTGAAAATTGTGTGTTTTTTCTGGGTTATACAACAGGTTTTCTTCTTTGCCAAGAATAGTAGCAAAAGTATCTGCTCTTTTAATTTTGACTTCCTCAAGCACTCTATTAAACAATTCCAAGGGGTATCCTCTCTGAACAAAAAGATTCCTTAGAAAGTTGGTTTCTTCTAAAAAAACATTGTTGTCCGAGGTCATCCTACTAGACCTGACTAATTGTCCTTTCACTACCCCCTTCTTTTGGTGGGGGGGATGACAGCTTAAATAATGCAGATAAGAATTAGAGAAGGTTTCTTTCCTAAAGATTCTTGATGTAAAATTCCCTTCTTTTTTCTCTATATGGACATCAAGATATCTCAATTCTTGCTCATCAAAGTAACTGGTGAATTTCAAAAATGTAGAGGTACTATTTAAATACACCAAGAGATTGTTAAAATTTACCTTGCTTCCCTTCCAAAAGAAACACAAATCATCTAAAAACCTAGTATACAGGGAACAATCCTTTAACAATGGAGAATGTAGTAAAAACTTTTCTTCCCAAAAGGCCATAATAATATTAGCGTATGCTGGTGAACAATGTGCCCCCATTGCAATGCCTTTTTCTTGTTTAAAGTATTCCCCTTGGAAATAAATAAAATTGTTTTTTAATATTATTTCCATCAAGGTTAAGGTATTTCTAAAATCAATGTGTGTCAATTTCTTACTTAAAATAAGTTGCTCTTCGAATCAAGTTAAGCCTAAATCGTGTGGTATACACCCAAAAAGATCTATGACATCCATGGTCCCAAAAGTAGTATTTTCAGTGTATAGGGAAGGTTTAATTCTTCTCAACAGGTCCCAGGAATCTTTTAGAATATTATCACACCCATCAAGAACATGTTTGATCTTGTGATCAACAAATTTTGCTAAGGGAGCTGTTATTGACCCTTCTGCTGACACAATTGGTCTAAGGGGGGGGGGTCACAGGGATTTTTATGAACTTTAGGTATTCCAAAAATGCAGGGAATTTTTGGTTTATCAACTATCAAAAACTTGTAGGTATTTTGATCAATAGACCCTTGCATTAACATATCATAAAGTACAACCTGAATCTTTCTATATGCAATATTGACTTCATTAATAGACACTCTGGTATATTTATCAGAGTCATTCAAAAGGTCTAACATTTTCCCTTCATATTGAATTGTGTCCATAACTACCACCCCACCCCCCTTATCCGGCTTCATAACCCTCAAATTTGGGTTGTCACTTATAGCTCTTAGGGTATTCTTTTCTTCCTGTGTTAAATTGGAATGAAAGGCCCTTGTAGTTAGGTGGGTCCTAATTTCGTTTTCCACCTTTAATTCAAAATTCTTGAGCTGGGGGTGTGTTGGTGGATTAAAAGTACTTTTTCATTTAAGAAATTGTGGATCATTTCCAGGTGTTTTGTCCTTAAAAAAAAGTTCCAGATTCTTTTTACGAATAAACAACTTAATGTCTATCAAAAGTTTGAAAATGTCAGTTTTTTGTGTCGGTACAAAAGTGAACCCTTTTGAAAACAAGTCAAACCAACTTTTATCAATGCTAACACTGGAATAGTTATATATATTAAACCCCTTGAATGTCCAGGTGTTTAAATGGTTTGTGATACCATCAACTAGTTCCAACCCTGACGTGTGTTCTGAAAAGACCCCCCCCCTCCCCCTGTAGTTTTTTGAATTATAATACACTTTTTCTTGTTGCATCAACCTCTCTGATCTCCTAAGGGGGGGTATTCATCTGTTTCTTGGGGTAATTCATGTTGTTCTTCCATTTCAGTATCCACCCATTCACATCCATATATTTCCTGTCTCCCCCAATTCCCATAACCATTCCTATAAGTAGTTTTGGGTCTTGGATATTGCGTCTTATTCTTATATTCATCCTGGTCTCTTTTGATTTTCCCTATTTTCCTGGTTTGTACCTCTTTACACTTAACATCAACTTTTTGAAAAATATTCTGATATTTCAATTTATTGGCTTCAACAGTATACAATAAATCATTCATAATAGCTTTATTAGTTTTTTCAATGTCAACCTGTAATTTTAAACCTCTCATTGTTTGTGATTATTGCTTTCATAATATTAATTCCACAATTATCAAAAATAGAAGTAAGCTCGGACCAAAATTCAGACCCATCCACAACATTGTTAGGGTATTTACAAACCCTTAACCCTTTAGGAACAATGTTTAAAGAAATACAATGTTTAAGATAATCATTGTCAATTTCTAGGGTTTTATATTTAATTAATAAAAATTCCATATCATTCAATAGGGTAGCAAAATTTGTAGAACTGTGTTTGTTAGGACTGTACTGTAAATCAAAATTATATTTTGCCTTTAAACAGTCTGAGTAAAGTTTCTGTGTACCTGAAGGAATATTTGGTTTGTCCATGCACCCTTGGTGCTACCTTATTTGGCTTTTCGGTCTCACAGAAACTTCTTCTTTTCTAATGTTTGTAGTGTTCTCTTGATCCACTGTTATGTGCGGAAAACCATCCAAGCTGTTTTCACAGCTTTCAGCTTCTTCGCAAGGGATAATATTGTTCCTGTTATCGCAACCACATTCATCCGAACCCGTCTGTTTGCGATTCACTTCCTGGTTCCCTGGCAGTTGTGTAAACGAAGCAAAGGAAACAATTGACTGGCTCAGTGGTGTCAGAAGGGCAACCAATTGCGTTAGTTGTCTGATTAACTTCCGCAGTTCCCCTGTCTCTGAGCTCCGTGGAGTTAGATCTGCACTCGGTAATGGCTCCATGAACACGAACTTATAAGCAGTAGAGAGCCAAAAAAACAGAAAACCAGTAAATATAGTTCCAATTCGACCAAGCACAAATAAATCTCGGCTCCAAGGATAAAAATACTTTAATGTGCACAGTTGCAACCACTTCACCACAAGCCAGAAACTGTGAAATACAAGAAAGAACACCAAATACAATAACGTATCCACTGAAACATTTTCGTCGCCAACTTCCTCAGTTGTATCATCCATATTTTAAATTCAGTGTTTTTATATGCCATTTGAATTTCATCACATTTCCATTGACCAATCATTCTGTCCACATTATTAACAAACATAAAAACTTTCCCAATTTAAAAATGAACTTTCTCATTAATTAAAATAAATCTTTCAATATTTCTCCATATATTACTTAAAATCTTTAAAACATTTTTTAATAAAACTTTATAAAAACATTAAAAACATTTTACTACAGTTCATAGAATTTTCTGCTTCTACCCTAAATAATTACTTGTAAGACAAAATTTTGATCACAGCACCATCTTGTGGTCATAATATAAATTACAAAACATAAACTCAATTTAAAGAAAGTGCAGGTTTCATGTTATCTTAATGAAATAGCTAAAGTAAATAACCACAATAACCAGCTATATGAAATTAAAGCTTTGCAGCTCTCATCTTCAATACTGGAGCCAATGATATCATATCATTTAGCCCATAGTTGCGATTCGCATCTAAATAAAGTTGCCAATATAATTCTTTATATTCTATGAGTGTTTCCCACATCCCACCTCTATATTCCAACAAATCACCGGAACCACCATGATGTATAAAATAATTTTATTTGGAACAGAACAAGCGCTTTCACGCACCTAGCAAGTGCGCTTCATCAGGTTACATTTAACTAAGACAAATGCTCTCATTTTATACTATAAAGCACATACCAATTAACAGATAATTTGGCGGGTAAAATCAATTAAATCCACTTTAAGTTAAAATTAAAGTTATATACACCATTTATAAAAATCATGTTAAAATAAAGTGCTACAAGCCATCTTCAAATTTAATACCATGTTTCCCATGTAAATATAAATATAAATATATCACAAAGCAATTTATCATTTGGATACTTTTCATATTAGAGCATTATCGATCCTAAAAACCTCAATCTTATAGATCTCATTTGTCAATTTTATAAATTTACATAGTAAGAGCAATGACACATATCTTGTGGATAACTAATATTCCATGAAACTTATATCAAGCGTGTATGAAGTATTAGCTATTATTATACCCAAGGTCAACAAAACTAAGGAAATCCAATGTGAAATCCCAGTCTAAAACAAGGAGGGGAAAGGAAGCATAGAAAGGAACAGTAATGGATAAGAAGGAAAGATGGAAGGAGTGAGGTAAAAAAGGGGAGGAGGGAAGGGGGAAGGAAGGAAAAAGGAAGGGAGGGAGAAAGGAAAGGAGATAAAGGGAAAGGAAGGGGGGAAGGGGGGGAATGGGGAAAAGGGAGGAGGAAAGGGGGGAAGGGGGGGAGGGGGAAGGAAAAGGGAGAAAAAAGGAAAAATATATAATGAGCATTAAAATAATGTATATTATTATTTTTAAATCTTAGTTAATCACATTATAGATTTAATCAATTGACCAGAAATCAATTAATCTTCTATTGACCCTTGTATAATCAAATCAAGGTTCATCTATACCAAAAGACAAAAACATCACATCATGTACCCAAAATCACATCAAGTATATGTATATAAATACATGGGAAATAAAGCCTTGTTATCAAAATTGTTAAAACTAATGACACACCAATAGCTTATCTATGTAAGTGCAGGTCTGATACTAAGGGCTGTAAATGTGGGAGATGTAATTATTGTTCTCATCTGAATTGTGGGGAGACATTGGTTTTAAAAGCAAGAAACATGACATTAGTGTTGAATACATTTGCCAATTGTGATACTAAAGGCATCATATATATAGCTGTTTGTAAGAAATGTCCCTCTTTCTATGTTGGAAAGAGTGAAAGAAAGCTTAGACAAAGAATATACGAACACTTATATGATGTCAGAGTAAAAAATGAGAAAAATGCACTTAGCAAGCACTCTACAAAATGTGATACTACAGGATATTTGTTTTTTATCTTGGAGGTTGTTCCCACTAACCCCAGAGGTGGGATGTGGGAAACACTCATAGAATATAAAGAATTATATTGGCAACTTTATTTAGATGCGAATCGCAACTATGGACTAAATGATATGATATCATTGGCTCCAGTATTGAAGATGAGAGCTGCAAAGCTTTAATTTCATATAGCTGGTTATTGTGGTTATTTACTTTAGCTATTTCATTAAGATAACATGAAACCTGCACTTTCTTTAAATTGAGTTTATGTTTTGTAATTTATATTATGACCACAAGATGGTGCTGTGATCAAAATTTTGTCTTACAAGTAATTATTTAGGGTAGAAGTAGAAAATTCTATGAACTGTATTAAAATGTTTTTAATGTTTTTATAAAGTTTTATTAAAAAATGTTTTAAAGATTTTAAGTAATATATGGAGAAATATTGAAAGATTTATTTTAATTAATGAGAAAGTTCATTTTTAAATTGGGAAAGTTTTTATGTTTGTTAATAATGTGGACAGAATGATTGGTCAATGGAAATGTGATGAAATTCAAATGGCATATAAAAACACTGAATTTAAAATATGGATGATACAACTGAGGAAGTTGGCGACGAAAATGTTTCAGTGGATACGTTATTGTATTTGGTGTTCTTTCTTGTATTTCACAGTTTCTGGCTTGTGGTGAAGTGGTTGCAACTGTGCACATTAAAGTATTTTTATCCTTGGAGCTGAGATTTATTTGTGCTTGGTCGAATTGGAACTATATTTACTGATATATATATATATATATATATATATATATATATATATATATATATATATATATAGGTGTACTTCACTAACTTGAAATACTGAAATCTCGAATTTCAGTATCTTGAGACTAAAATATCAAAAGCCCAGTTACGCAAAAGTCCATATAACCGAATCCGGAAATGTCGAATCAGCGGTTGTGGTGGTGCGCTGTGTTAATGGATAGCTGGAGATTCAGGTAAGTGTTTACATGTTAAGGGTGTTGGTTAGGGATTTTAATGTATGTTAGTGTGTAGGGAAGTTGTAGGTGTAGGTTGTGGTATGTAGGTAAGAGTGTGACTGTGTAAGTGTTGAGAATGGTGGTTGTACGTATGTGATGTGTGTTTGTGCATGGGGAACATAGAGTCTGTAGTGGCAAGTTTAGTGTCTTTGTCTTTTTAGTGCGACTTCGGAATTAGTATATAAAAGTAGCGAGGGTGGGGGGTGCAGGGGTGCTTGCCCCCCTGCTTATATGAAGGGCAGGTTTGTGTATTTGTGTTGTGTTTGTGTGTGTTTTGTTTGTTTGTTTGTTGTAATGTGTGGAGGAAGATATATGTGTGTTTGTGTGGTGGATTTTGTATTTAAAAGTCATGATTTTGAATTTTGCCCTTTTGGAGTTTAGGTATTTTGAATTTTCGGCTTTATAGTCTCAAGATACTGAAATTCGAGATTTCAGTATTTCATGATTATAAAGTGAATCCCTATATATTGTAATAAGAAAGACACAAAGATAATGTTATGAACATTTGGAGAAGAAAAAACAAAGAATGGAGATTCTGGGAACAGATGAAAATAGGAAATGAGGTAATAAGATGGGAGAAAAATAGACCGATTTTTGGGTTATTATATTCAGATCAGTTCAAACATGTAGGTCTAACATTAGAGTGCAATTATGATATGCGGAATCTGCATAGTCATTTTTTTAAACTGCAAATATTAGATTTTGTACTTTAGTCCAAAACAGAATGTCAAAAGAATAAAAACAGCATATAAGGCAATATTAGATAAGACAATACATTATAAAGAAAAAAATGCATTAGTGAATGTTTAACTAAAGATATTATAGAAGTACAATGCAGAAACATATTTTATAATCCTAGATATGCAACTAAATCAAGAAAATTTATAATTTTGAGTGGAAATTTTTGCACAAATATTTTTATACATCTACAAATCTTGAAAAAAATGTTCCTACAGAAAACAGATGTGTTGGTGATAGATATTGTAAACATTATATAACTTTTTTTACCTCACTTATTATCTTTCTATGAAAAGTTTTGCTATGATCTGTATTCCTCGTGTTAAACTTATAACATTTTGCTTTATTTGGTCTTAAATAATTATACTTTAACTAATTTGTGCTCTTCTGGAGCTTTTCTCCCTGGGTCTCCACTGAAAACAGGTTTCTTCAACCTAGTCAGATACTACCCGGTTAACAAATGTAAACAATAAATAAATAAATATGACGATTCAGAAAGTGATTCCTAGAAACATGTATTTTGGGAAAGTACAGAGTTGCTGGAGTCCACAAATAATATGAGTAATGTGCTTAGTTTTGTACTTGGAATATAATTTAATATCATTATAGGGTTGTTTTCATGACTTAGTGTAAAATGGCTTGCACTAATGAGGGGGAAGCCATTGCTGTCTTTTGTGTTGATTGTGGCTATGAGAGTTATAATTAGAAAATGGAAAGCCAAAGACTAACCATCAATGGAGCAGTGAAAACGATGATCACAGGAATTAATGGAATTAAAGACTATGAGAGATCAGGAACAGAACTCCACAGTGAAAACAATAGGATGTGTGGGATGCTGCAATGGAAACTGAGTTTGAAGAGGATGTTGACATGGAACAAAGCACATAAGCTCTATGCATGTTTAATAAAGCAGGCTGACATTCAAGGAGAGAAATGACTAGTACAGCTATTAAGATCTGTAAAATGGTGAAAATAAAACAATTAGAAATTAATTCTTGATCTCAAATTAGGCTGTAAGCACATAATTTGTTTGTTTAACTGCATTGGTTAATAAGCAATGCTAAATAAAACATGGAATTAAGATTGGAAAGAATATCTGATAGTGATATTTGTGGCTGCATGCTTACCCTTGACAAGTTATTAATAACTAAATGTAAAATTTGACTTCTTGACTTGGTGATGGTTTATTTTATCAGTACATAGGCCAATATTCATAGTCATAGGGTGAACACTTTATGAGTATCCACACTCTCCACGAATGAGTGCAGCTAAGCAGTGATTCATAAAAGCCATTTACAGTGACATGTGATGGCCACAAATTACGTAAAGTAACTATATTGAGTTGTAATTGAGAACTGATATAAAGCAGTATGATGCTAATGAAGTCTACTTGTGATTCATAGTCAAATTTTCGAGTGCTCCACACATTCTTTGTTAAAAGCATAACTGCAGGTATTATATCAGCTTTGTAGTCCTACTAGATGCTTACTGACCCTGTTGTTGCCCCAAAAGTAATCATTTTATATCCAGATGTTTCTTTCTAGAGCCTTAACCCCACTTCCCTCAGTAAGAACTAATTTACCTGATACTGAGGATAACTGTGTCTTACCTTTTTATCTTCTGGACTCATTAAAATAAAGGTTTAAGGAATGATTGCCCCCTCAGCATCTCAAATGAAATTAAAATTGACAATGGTAATAAAAGAATTATGTTCACATTTGACTTGCATATGATGAGCACGATCACCTTTTAAACATTTTCTTCTAAATGTAGTAACTAACCTGGATCCAACTTTGATGACATATTTTCAAGAACAGTACTTTTTTACATTTCCTTCTCCTATCATGTGTTCATGACAAAGATTATCCTTTTAGATGTGTTATCTAAACTTTAAACAGATCCTTCTGATTTTTCCTCATTGCCATCTACTGCCCACTTGCCATGCATTGCTCTTTCCAACTTCAACCATCTAGATTCCTTCTTAGCTGTTATTCCTAACATTTTATGGTGAATAAGTGCTTTCTCTCAGCTTTATATAACATCATCTGGTATGGATGCTTTCCAAAACAGGTAATAACATACTTAATCCGATCAGAAATTAACAAAAATTTTACTCTCTCACTCTTCAACCATGCTGCCTGTTTAACCAGACCAAGGGAAAAATAAACACTATTTCACACTGATAGACTTACTATAAATCTACTTAAAACAGTTTCATAAAATGGATGACAGACTTCTTACCATGCAATAGTCCTAACCCATATTCACATAAGGCATGTCTCTCAGATTCAGTCTCCAACAGTTTCCTTGTAATAATAACCAATTATATTTCAGCCTTTAGTTGGTTGGTAAGAACCATTTATTTAGCTATCTAAGCTGATTCTTACACATCGCCATACCACCTACACATATTGACTTCCTTGCCAATCTGATATATCCTGCAATATGTTTCTTAAATCTATTTTCCCAACTTTTTTCAACCTTGGAACATATATAATATTCAAATTCTACCTGATGACAACCATACAGAACTCTTTATCTTCATTTTATCATGAACTTTCTGCTTAGCCCTATTTTTTAATCCTTATTCACTGCTTTTAAGGGAAGTCATTTACTATAATTTACTTAAAACAGTTTCATAATATGGACTACACACTCCCTGTCATGCAATAATCCTACCCCATATGCATATAACATGCGTTTTTCAGTTTAATCTCCAACAGTTTCATTGTAATAATAACCAGTTATATTTCAGTCTTTAGTTGGTAAGAATCTTTTATTCAGCAACCTATGGTAGTTTTCACACATCTCCATAACCCCTTCAATTATGTCTTCCTCCTCAATCTTATATTCCCTCCATTATGCCCCTTAAATCTAATTCAAAAGTTATTCATTCCCCATGAGGTACCCCGTAGCTTTCATGGAAATGCCTAACTTATATTCAGCCTTTGTTTCTGCTAATCTTTCCACAGATGCTCCAAGTCCAGTTTCTTTCATCTCATGCACAGTTTGGATGCTGCTTTATTGTCATCAACTATATACTTTTTCACCTCTGTTGTCAAAGTTTCCATGTCACTTACTAAACTTGCCCTACGTATGTACTCTGTCATCTAATCCTTTTTTCTAATGCTGCCTATGTATTCCCTATTCTGTTTATCCCTTGAAAACTATGATCCCAGCACCCACCTCAATTTATTGTGCCTCACTCTATTACTATAAGTTAACTTTTAAAGTTTATCATACCTCTGCCTCCCAGTTTCAAATCCCCAATAGCCTATCATTAGCACTACCCGCAAATGCCTTAAAAGGTGTATATTAATGGTGGTGTTATTGTCACCCTTACTACTTCTATTCTCAGTAATTATGTTTATACATGCATGCTATTAATCCTTCCTAACAGTTCTGCCTTGCTACTTTTGATTGTTTCTTCAATACTGGAGTGCACATCAATCAAAAATATTTTAGCACTGGTCATGTAGTGATTTGAGTAGGACCATCTCCAATTTACACTTTTCTTCCATCAAAACAATGATTGATATTTTTAGTGTGACATTCCAATACTGCCATCTTGTCAAACCATCTAAAACCCTCCAGCATATCTGGTAAAATCTGCACTACCTGTCACAGTCAGCATAATGTTATCTGCAAAGATATTGCTGTCTTATAAAGATTCCTACCCTTGTTTTCCTTCAAAACATTGTTAACTCTTTGAGAAGGAAATTTTTGTTACCAGCAGAAATCATATGGTGTACCCCACTTTCCCTGTTTGAAATCCTCCTTTTACCAATATTAGTTGCCATGATGTTGTCATACAAAACCTTTAAAATATGAATGAAGGTGCTCCGAACCCTTATTTCTTCTATAACATACATTATGACAAATAGCTATACTGAAGACCGTCATATCAAACATCATGATCACTAAGCCTTTTTTTCTCTACTATCTCTTCCCTGCTAAACAATTCAACTAGTAACTTCCACTGATTTTCGGAACACCTTCTCTTTTCATAACATCATAGGATCACAGGAGGTTGCTAGGCTAATAGCCCCAGGACCCTTACAAGCCTAACCAAGTTCAACCCATGTTCCCAAGGGCATCTGGTTTAAGCAGACACTAAAATCAGCATCTATTACCCCTGTCCAAGAGGGACACAGATAGAACTCCCGGGGTGAATTTCTGGTTACCCATCCAATCGTCAAAATTATACTTAAATAGAGTCAATGAGGGACTTTGTTTAACATAAATAGGAAGCTTGTTCCAAAGGTGGGGCAACCTCTGTGAGATGTCTCTTTCTCCAGCATGTTCAGTTGATGTCACATTCCAAGTTATGGTCCTTTGAGTGAGTGACCCATGTGCCATTTGGCTTGTGAATGTGCAGCATTTTCATTAAAGCTGGGTCAGAGATTGCTCTATATGCAAGGCACAGGTCACCTCCGAACAGTTTGTATGACACAGAGTAAAGTGACAATGATTTATGTCAGGCCGCATAAGACAGATCTTGAAGACCCTGAATTTTCTTTGTAAGGAACCTTTGTGGTCTCTCCAATTGCTGCAGGTATTTGAAAAGGAACATATCAAAGGGACCATTGTACTCTATTATTGGCCTGATGAAGGAAGAGTACAGGGGGTTATAACCTTTTTTTTTCTGTAGGAAATGCCTTACTTAAGAGATGAGCAATATAATATGCCTTTCTTACCACTGTGGAGACAGGGTAATTGAAGTTAAGGTTGGTCTCGTCCTGTGTGCCTAGATCTCTCACCATTAATTGTGTGCTTAGGGTATTGCTATTGATGTGGTAGTTTGCAGGAACATCACCCTTTCCAAAGGGTATAATAATGCATTTTTTGCACTAAGGTTAAGACCGTGACTTTGGCACCAATCATTAGTCTGAGTAAGACCTTGTCATCACTAGAGGTTTCAATGATTGCTCCTGGTTTGCAGTCATCAGCAAACTTTGTCAGCCACAGTCCCTTAGTTTTAGTCTGTACTTCGGAGAAGTATATTCTGAACAATAGGGGTCCCAGAACTGATCCCTGTGGAACATGACTAGTTACAGGTCTGCTGGAGGAGGTGGAGTCCCCGATTTTGACTGTATAAGTTCTACTGGTGATCCAGTTTGCAACCTACCTGACGATATATTGGTTGATTCCTAGCTGGTTGAGTTTATTAATGATGCGTGAGTGGAGGACTGTGTCAAAGAATTTGGCTAAGTCTAGGCAGTCTGTATGCACAGATTTTCCCTCATGTTGGGCTTTGGTGACTGTTTATAAGAAGTCTACTGAGTTTTACAGGCATGATCTCCCCTTGACAAAGGCAGACTGGGTGGGGTAGAGTTTTTGAGATTTCCTATATCTTTGTTAATAAGGTCCATAATGATTCATTCCATGGCCTTCCAAATAAGGCTGGTCAGGCTAATGGGTCTATAGTTCCCTGGATCCGTGGATGCACCCTCTTTGCACAAAGGGATGACAGTAGCTGTTTTCCATTCTGCTGGGATGAAGCCAGTGTTTAGGTTGTGACTGAAAAGCATGCCCAATGGTGATGCTATTTCTTTGTTTTAACCCATGTAGAACACAGCCTATCATGATGCCAGGTCCCATAGAGGTTGTGTTTTTGGCCTTGGAGAGGGCATTTAAGACCTGCTTCTCAGAGATGGTAGGTGAGGGACAGGTGTTAGGGATGCTTTGGGGTGTATGTGGCGGGGACAGGGGAGTGAAGTTTTCTCTGAACCTGTCAGACAGCAGGTTTGCTATATCCACAGGTTCTGCATATGTGGTACCATTAACAATGAGTTCAGCACAAATGTGGGCCTTAACTTTGAGGTTACAGATGTAACTAAAGAACACCTTATGGTTATCCTTAGTAAACAAAGCTAATCTGAATTCATAGTTAGCTTTGGAGGACTTCACTAGCAATCATATTTGCTTGTTTAAGTTGATGAGACAGTATTTCCAGTTTTGAGACCATTCCTTCCAGCTCTTAGACAGCAATTTCTTTCACCTATTGTATAGTCTACTAATGGCAGTTGCCCACCAGGCATATTTGGTTTCCCTTGAAGACCTTGATTTTGTTTTATCAGGTATGGCAGAGGCAATACAGTTGTACAGGTACTCATATAAAGCATTAGTTTATAAGTCAACAGTCTGTTCTATCGGTGAGGGGAGGAGCTATGAAACAATTTGTGCTGCCATGTAAGAGACTGTAATTTGCCATGGAGAAGCTTTCTAGTCTAGCTGTTGCTATGGGAGGACTTGTGTTATAGTTACTTGTAGCGTGACTGATTTGTGGTCAGATCTCACCAGGGATGGCCACACACTGGTGGTGGTGCAGCAGTACCCAATGGTGGTGATCACCAGATCCAGGATGTTTAAGCCCTTTGTGGGTGTGTCAACCAGCTGGTCCAGGGCACTGGAGTTAACAAAGTCCAGGAACCTTTGGATATGTGAGCTAGAACATGTATAATTTACCCAGTCAATGGATGGGTAATTAACATCACCTAAAACCAGGGTGCTTAGTTGTGTCTTGATTAACTCAAGTAGATCCAAGTAGGCTGACTTGATGTCCTGATTCATGGAGGTGGTACTATAGCTGGCAGTGACCCGAAAAGGGTCTACCTGCAGTCAATTGCACCTGAAATAATTCAAGGAAATTGTGCTCTTTAACAAATCTAGAGGTGTATTTATCTTTAATGAATATTGATACACCACCTCCTTTACTTCTCATGCCTTAAGTTTGTTGTTTAAACGTGTGGAAGGAAATGTAACCTGGTATAGCTGGGGTGCTCTCCGCAGCCTTAAACCAGGTCTCAGTGACTGCACAAATGTCAGTATCTTCCAAGGTGAGGACTGCTGTCAGTGAGTGCAGTTTCCTGGTTTAGACTCCTAGCGTTTTGCAGCATAACCTTGAGGTTGTTTTTAGAGGGTATTTTTTTGTTGGTAATTTTGTTCTTGTGACATTGTCTAAATAGGGCACTATAGAGGTGGCAAGAGCCTTACCCAGTAACCTTAATCCCAGGGAGTGACAGACGAAGACCATCTCTGGCAAAGCATCGAGGTCTGTTAACCATGTTAACCAGGCTGACAGATACTGGATCCCCTTGGAATGTCACCAGAAACTTATCCAATTTTTGAAGTCAATGATTTTTTGTTTGTATTGAGATATCATCCTAGGCAAAGGTAAAATGCTGCTTAAGGCTAGAGACATACCTGCCTGAGACACATAATCAGAGAGCTTAGTCATGTCTGTATTCATATAGTCCAGTGAGATATGTCTCAAGTCATTCACACCAACATAGAGTATGAAGGAGTGATAACAGTGGCTGTCGTTGAGAGATTTGAGTGTGTGCATGATGTGGCAAATCCAGGCACCTAACAGACAGCTGACCGTGACTTTTTGCTTATCCAACTTGATGAGATGGATATCTGTGCATCTCACAACTGAATCGCCTATGACTAAAGTATTTGTTTTTGTGTTATGTCTTAGGAGCTTGACTGGTGAGATGCTGGTGTATGATATAGTATGTGTACTATGTTCTGCAGAGGATGTATTATGTGAATCATGCTTGTGTTTCTATTTGGGAGGTCTCTGATGTTAAGGTAAGCTTCTGGTAAGGACCTCCCCATATGTAGGTTTATGTGTTGTTGGTTTGATAGGTGCAGGAGGTGAGTTGTACATGATGGCAACTTGCTTAGTATCTGATGAACTGACTGGAGAAACATTCTATTTATGTTTTGCAAAAATATGCAGATGCCTTGGATTGATCAGATAAGTACAGCAGAGCAGAATCTCATCAACAAACTCTGTGGAACTTCGTTTAAACAAGTGCAAACCCATGCAAATATGGTGACTATGTAGCAAAAGAGAGCAAACTGATTTAAACAAATTAACCAATAAAAAGCTCAACACTAAGCCCTGTTCCAGTAACCTTAAATCAAATGAGTTCTAACTGCACACTCCTCCCTCTAGGTTGCAATGGGAACCCTTTCCAACAAAAGATGGTCTGGTTTAGTGCTCAAGTTATACAAACAGAACTAGATTCAGCAGGTCTGACTCTAGTTTGTGGTACAGCAAACAAAGTGCAACAATTTCAGGAAAAAAACAGTTCATATAAGCAGTGATATGGTAAAAATGCAGTTCAAAAGTGCAAAATACAGTGAAAAATTCTACTTAAGTTTTGCAAAGATCAGTAGATGCCTTGGATTCATCACATAAATACAGCAGAGTAATAGCTGGTTGCCAAACTCTGTGGAGCTCTGCTAAACAAGTGCAAACCCACACAAATGCTGTGCTTATGTAACAAACAAGAACAAACTAATTTAAACAAATTAAGCAATAAAAAACCTCAAAACTGAGCCTTGTTCCAGCAGCCTTCAATCAGATGAGCTCTAATTGCACACTCCTGCCACTAGGGCACAGGGAAACCCTCTCCAACAAAAATGGCCTGGTTTAGTGCTCAAGTTATACAAACAAAACTAGATTCAGCTGGTGTGACTCTAGTCTATGCTACAGCAAACAGAGTTTAACAATTTCAGAAAAAAATAGTTCAAATAAACAGGCACAATAAGCCTTCAACCCTCTCCTCCCACAAGAGTATAGACCACAGACCTTATTAATGTAAAATAACTGGCTTGAAGCCCAAGCCCTTAAACCATAACTAAGACACTTTTAGAATAACAGACACACTAACCCTTCAGCTATCAATTCCCACATTAGAAGGACCTCTCCTAAACTAAAAAAGTCCAGAAATGAATGGTGGAACAACACAACCAATAAACTTCCACCTTGGCAAGCCCAGAAGTTATAAAAACAAGATAATTCAACTAGTAAAAAATGTTTATTCGATTTTGTCAAGTCCAGACTTCTTCAGAAACAGCTAATACATGAACACATCACATTTATATAGTAAAATCTATTTAACTGAAACCCTAATTAATCAATCAAATAAACAATAATAAAACATTTAAAGTGCCACTAGTTCTTACCTAAAATATAATTAACATTAAAAAAAAACAACTATTCTTATTTCTGTACTTTTAATCTTTTATTTTTAAGGAAACATTTAATGTTAATAAAATAATTAATTTCTGGAAAAGTGTTGGCCCCCATTTTAATTTGCCATAATGTCTCCCTCTGTTCTATTTTATTCCTGTAATCACCTCCTCTGAAATCTTTTGGGACCTGCTCTAATACTGCAAATCAAATTTTTGTAACTACACATTAACTTATGTTTATATAGATCATTGTTAGTGTCTTTTTTCTTTATAGAATAAATGTGTTCTTAATTTTTTTTTCTGTAAGCTTCTTTCTGTCATCGCTGTATAATAACAGTCACATTCAGAACACACTGCGATATAAACTATACCCTCAGTTTTACAATTTAAAACCCCTGAGATAGGTAAAGTGGTTGCAAAATGTTTCAAACTCACAAAAGGTCCTTCTAGGATATACCCACAAATGGAACAAGTAACACCTTTATACATTCCTTTAGTTCTATTAGATTGAGCTTTAAAAAAAAAAAAAAAAACTCGACTATTACAGTAAACTCTCAGTTAACCAGAACTCAAGCAACCGGCACACTCTAGCAATTAGCAAAAAAAAAAAAAAATAGAAGAAAAACAGTGCAGTTTTCATGTGTTGCACTTTCTGTTTTCCCCTGCAAAACATACCTTACATTTTTTTTATAGTTTTAGGGTTTTAAAAAGGAAGATAGGAATAAATTCCCTCTCTCCCCAACATGAGAACAAGTCAAACCAAACAAATAATATAGGGTACAGTATCAGTCAGGCCTATTTTTAATAGTAATGCTCAAGCAACCAGAAACTACCATTATCTGGCATTTACCAATCCCCTTGGGTGCCGGTTAACTGAGAGTTTACTGTATCTCTTTGCAGCACTTTCTTAGTATTATAATTATTTCTGTAAACAAACTTGGGGAAAGTACCAACAACTTTAGTTAACTCAGTATTTCCTTCTATTATTTTTCAATTTCTTCTTATAATAGAACTAATTTAAATATTATCCACAGTCACATCAAGGCAGCAAGCCACTATATGTTCTGTATTCCTAGAATGCCCATTCTTGTTGCTTAGGGATTTAACAAGAATAGGAGGGAAATCTGTATTTCTTCTTACTTTAATTTCCTGAGCTGTTTTTAATAGTAGATCTTCATGATTCATTATTTTTATTTGCAGTGTTAGAGTCGATCCCAAAAGATTTGAGAGGAGGGGATTATAGGAGTAAAATAGAACAGAGGGAGGCATTGTGGCAAATTAAAATGAAGGCAGACACTTTTCCAGGAATAAATGATTTTATTAGATTATGATTATGTTGTTGATTATCACTATACTTTCCATGGGGCCTTCCAGATACAGGCTTGCGACATACTATGTACATCTCAGGCTTTTGTCTTGAGGATACTTCAGCAATTCCAAGACACACACTTGGCACATGTGGGTCAGTATATTTTTCTCTCAGTGTCACTGCTGGACCGAGCCAGAGACATGAATGCCTTCTACAGAATGGCACATTATTCTGAGGTGCTTGGTTCAATAAATTGATGCCATTAGGGCCCATTGGGACTATGGATGGAAGAAATATTAAAATAAGCAGGCTGCCATTCCATCATCTGCCAAGTAATATGTGATGCATGGGGATGCATCATTGGTTTGTTGGCCCAGCATCTGGGCAGTGCCCATGATTCACATATCTGGCATGCAAGCTCATTCTACCACCTCTTCCTGCATAGTATGATTCTCCATGGTCACCTTGTTGGTAATCTGAAATTTTTGCTGTAATTATGTAATTAGTTATACTTTGAAAAAATGTATTCCATAGCAGTAAACCACGCTTCCTTTGTTGTGTCTCAACTCACCTGTTATTTTTTCCTATTTTCTAGGTGATGCATGCTACCCATTCAAGCAGTGACTGATGACACCTGTACATAACCCGGCAGGAGCTGCCAAAGAAAGGTCAACATTGACATGTCCCAGATAAGGACTGACATTGAGCAAGTGACTGGCCTGCTGAAACCCCATTTCATTTGGCTAGATACGTCTCAGGGTGCCCACCAGTATGATCCTGCTACTACATGCCACATGTTTATCAAGTTTTCCATTCTGCACAACAATCACTGCCAAGCTTGACTGAGTGCAGTTAAAAAATGGAAGATCTATGAGTATTGTTAACAACTGTGGTGCATGTATGCACTTTCTATGCAAGCGATGCTCATCCAAGTTGATTTCTATGAATTGTAGTCTGGTCTCATAGTAGTTAAATGACCTATGGTGGCTCTGGATGACCTGTTCTGAGCAGCACTTAGAGCAGGAGTTTGAGGCAGAGAATATAATGTCTCCAACATATAGATTTCTGCCACAGAATTGGAAGATAGATTTGCAGTGAATTAACATTTATCAGAGAAAGAAGGGCTCCACCACCAATCCTGCTAAAAACTTGAAACTTGAAAACTTTTAATAAGAATAAAACAATGATAAAGTAAAACACATTGGCTCATAAATCGGATAAGCGCTTAAACAGGAAGTCTAACTGGCTAACATTTAGGATTTGAAAAAGGTATTACACCGAAAGCGCTTATGCGTTTTATGAGCCAGTGTGTTTTATTTTATCATTGTTTAATTCTTATTAAAAGTTTTCAAGTTTTTAGCAGGATTGGAGGAAGAACCGTTCTTTCTCCGAATTTTGTACTTTGATGTGCTCTGCTTTGGTGACGCTACCTACTTTTTCTTTTTTGCATGAATTAACATTTAGACTGAAGTGTACTGAACCCTGAATCACATGCATCAATCAATGTACACCACACCATATCACTTACTAGTGCTCACTTACATTGAATGAAGCCAGAATTAAAACATCCACACTTTACTAATGCATTTACAAAATAGTAATTATGAAAAAAATACCACTAACAATAATTTTAACGGCATGCTTCCATAAATTATTACAGTACCACCATACTGATATTCTGGAATCCTAGGCAGAACATTCCTCTGCATAAAGAAAAAACTACTGAATGACACGCCCAATGTATGCACTGCTCATTGACTCCCCCCACATAACAAAATAAGGTATAGTTATGAAAAACTGAAAAACACCCCCCCCCCCACACACATAACAAAATAAGGTATAGTTATGAAAAACAAATCTGAAAGTCTATGCTACTGCTTCAGTACAATTAGTAAACCAAATATGACACATCACTTCCATGAGTAATACCTCTATATGGCTGAATTGGATGGGTATGCTAATGTCACACCTCAGAATGTGTGTCTCACACCCCTCATCCACTGTCTGCACATACATTCTTCACTTTTATACTGTTGCTCTGCAGAATGGCAGCAGGTGTAAAGGCTTGGGGTTGTGCTTCAAACTGTTCTGATAATGGCAACAAAATCCTTGTCTACTTCTTGAAGAAGTCATACCTACAGAAGCTGCAAAAAGCAGAAACTAGCACTGAGTCGAAAAAGACTGATATCTGGCAGGAGTTGGGGACTGACTGTTATCATTGACAGGAATCCCCCACAAAGAAAAACAGTGTTAGCGAAGGTATGTTGATCTGCAGAAGTGGACAGGTGACCAGCTAGCAGAGTGGCTGTTACAGGTTCAGGAAAGCAGGTCAGATTTCTAAAGTAAATTGTTTTCCTTTTTTTTTCTTTTCCCTCTTCATTTTAATAGGGTTCTGAATAATGTTAGGATAATAATGTGGAAGTGTGTTAAATAAATACAGACATGTGCACCTAGAAATGTAAACATGCATGATGCATATACATGCATACATATACCTTTATATATATATATATATATATATATATATATATATATATATATATATATACATATATATATATATATATATAGACACACACACACACACACACACACACACACACACACACACACACACACACACACACACACACACACACACACATGCACACATAAACACACACGCACACACATGCACACGCACGCACATACACACAAACACATACATATATCTATTTATATGCTGTGGGATGGAGCTCATCATTTTGGTGTCAATAAATTGAGACAAAGTTTGATTTTTTTCTTTGTGGATGTTTTATGGCGATTCCATGCACTCTTCTCATTTTGTGCATTTGGTTGTTGAATATATATATATATATATATATATATATATATATATATATATATATATATATATATATATATATATATATATATATATATATGTACACTTCAAGAAATGAAACAATAACTACAGAAGAAATACTAAAAATACCAAACAAACTTCTTCAGCATAACAAAAAGAAAAAAGACCAACATCACTAGAACCGATTTATTTTAGCGCTTTTGTTCTGTCATATCCAAGAACTTCTTTAGAAATGAGCTAAGTAATGCAACACTTTGAAGTAAATACTAGTAACCAAAGCAATAAAACAGAAAAGAACCATTAAAAGCAGTAGAATATTACCAGGATACTACGTGACTGCTAGAATAAATCAGGACAACTGGAGCAGACTCTGCACCTGGGTTAAATGACAGCTTAAATTTAAAATGTGCTTTGAGATGGAACTGTTAATCTCAGGTTTCACTACAGTCATGTTTTTTTACATTGTTCATGTTAATTGTCCTCTTCTGCAGACACCCTAATATGGTGCAGCCTTGAAAGCCATGAAAAGTGCAATATTCAGTATCTGGAAGAGGATTATTTGAGCAGACAGTGGAGAGACATCTTCAGCTCATGCAGGACCTCATTGAGTGGGTACAAGACTCACTGTCTCGAATGGCCCTGACCATCAAGCCACCAGAGGTATCTGCCCCCATACCATCAGAGTCTTTCTCTACATGTCCATGAGGCAGTAGAAACAGTTGAGATAGTCTGCACCAGGTGAGGATTACTCCATCTTCTCTTCACTTCCCTCATTCCCTAATCCTCTCTCCTACACCTTCTTCACTACTTCTTTCTCCAACTTCCCTCTCATATACAAAAAACATTTTGAAAAAAGGTGAGATCTCTCCCCTGACAAAAGCACGTATCTCCTCCAGCACAACTCTCTTGATATCTCTCTCTGTATCCCTTATGCACTGTCTTCCCATTTTCTGGCTTTCCTATCTTCAACTTTCACACCTTACAAAGAACCAATAGGGATGTCAATTTAGAGGCACCCATACAGTCACTTCATAACCCCTTTATATTTTTTAATTGATTTTGCATAATGGTGGGTGACTTTTGCCTTAATTACCTGTCAGAAGTTCAGGCGGACTTGCATAGTCCTGTGCTTGTCCAAAACTTATGAAGGTAACCAAAATTAGTCAAAACTTTGCATATTAAAGATGAATTTGCACACAACTAAAAACATTTTCCCATTTTAAGTAGTTAAAAGAGTGGGTGTTTTGCTGCACAGTCTTCCGCTTTCCTTTAGTCAACATAATTAGCTGGCACTCGATGCATTTGCATTGTGCAACTATGAACTTTGGAACTATGGTACCACCCTAATACTAAGAAATACAAATAACAGAATGTTTACCTTAAGTTTTACAGGCTGAGAAAAATTCTGATAAAATGATTGGCATATTTTGCCTCCTGATATTTGATCAGGCAAAATATAGCAAGACCTTCACAATCTTTTGCAAAAGTTAACATGCCAGAGGTTGTAGGAAGAAAAAAAAACTCTTGGATTAAGTTAACTACAGGACAGAGGTGGTGTTTTCCTTTAAGATGAATTTTTCGGTATGACATAATTTATACAATTTTATTTGTGAGACAAGTAGTGCTTTCTTTAATAGAAATAAAGTGAAATTACTTGTGAAATAATGTCAGCACAGTTAAGACAGTAAGCACCAGGCTGATCTGGCAGTTTATGACATGTAATAATCAATATATCACAATGCCAGAAATCCTGTTCTAGGAACAATATTATGCCACTGTTTCTGTGCAATTTAGGCAAAGGTACATCTAAATACAATAGTCAGAATATCACTGTTAATCGAGTAATGTTTAAAATGACCACACAAAACAGTGCTAACCGTAAGTATTTGCAAGTTGCAAATCTGCCTCTGCCCTACTTGTACGGCACAGGTTGTGAGAAGCATCTAAAAACAATGTTATGAAGGACAAACTAATAGTGATTCTAATCTCAGTTTACAGTCTTCTGTGTGAGCCAAACAGAAAGATTATCCATGGTAAATGCTTGTCTCAATCACTTCAACAGAGTTGCATTAGAGAATCCCTGTTACAAGGGAGGATAAAACCATTTTAACCACAGCAGAATAACAATCTGTTCTGCAAAGCCAGTAAGGTTTCTTAAGTGCTTTTTTGTCAACTCTTGGCAGAATCACTGCAAACGTAAACTGACAGAGAACTGTAAAATATTAAATGCAGTGGAATCTCTAAATCTGAGGAGGAATGATAAAAAAAAAAAAAAAAAACACTGCTGCCATTCCCTTGACACTTTATCATGGATAAGATATAACAAGCAACAACAGAACTAAGTGCTTTAAAGAAGCTCCTGAAAAGAAATCCTTATGATTGCATAAGCAGCATGGATGTTCTACTGAAATACTTGACTCCATACCAAGATGGCTTCCTTTAACAGTATCAACAATTTGTCACTGCACTAATGCTTCCTGTTAGATTTGCCAAATGTGCACATTGTTTAGCCAAGTAAGAATAATATATTTGGAATAAAATGTCAAATAATAAGCTTGATATTTTTTCTGTTATTGCTTGGCTTATCTGTGTGTTGTTGAATGCCATACACAGGTCTTCGACAAACTTGCAGACATATTCAATAAAAAGTTCAGCTGAAGATTTTTTTATTTATTTATTTAAATAATTTTGATTGAAATCATTATTGCATTGTGATATAAGAGGAAATGGTATTCTTATTCATATGCAGGATGACTTTAAAATTACAGCTATTTACTTATACAATTAGCTGACAGTGTGCCCAGTTTTAATATGTTTGTAATATTCAAGATCAGCATATCACTGTAATACAAATATTTCATTTATTTACGCATTTCATTACCAAAGGATAAAAAGGTTGCACAGACAGACCATTTATTAAACCTACAAGAAAGACCACGCAAAGTTAGTTTTAACAGTGTAGTACCTTAAACCTCCTGCACCGGAAACCCATGGGATATATGTAAATGAGCATTTAAGGATATACCAGTGTTTCAGTTACATGGCTTCTGAATGCTTATGACTTTTTTATGTGGACTTTCTTATGTCTTTACTGGTGTATTTAGACTAATAAATCCAAACTTCAATATCTGTATGCTATGTCTGCACTTCTTCTGAGACTGTCAGTACAGCAAAACTGGATAGTTTTGCCATGCTTTAGAAATGCAGAGTTTAAAAACAAGCCTGATGTCTGTAACATTAAGGTGGCTGCAAAAAATAACATCCAAATCAAAGACTAAAACAGTTACAGGCAAACCATTTAGTAAAAAACTACAAAAAAGACCCAGCAAAGCTAGAGCCTTCACTGTATAATACCTTAAAATCTCCTGTAGTGGAGGCCCATGGGATATATGTAAATGAGCATTTAAGGATATACCAGTGTTTCAGTTACATGGCTTCTGAATGCTTATGACTTTTTATGTTGACTTTCTTAAGTCTTTACTGGTGCATTTAGACTAATAAATCCAAATGTCATTATCTGTATGCTATGTCTGCACTTTTTCTGAGTCTGTCAGTACAGCAAAAGTGGATTGTTTTGCCATACTTTAAATGCAGAGTTTAAAAACAAGCCTGATGTTTGTAGCATTAATGTGGCTGCAAAAAATAAAATCCAAATCAAAGACTAAAACAGTTACAGACAAACCATTTAGTAAAAACTACAAAGAAGACCCAGCAAAGCTAGAGCCTTCACTGTATAATACCTTAAATCTCCTATAGTGGAGGCAAATGCATTATTCACTTATGCTGTTTTTTACTGAGTAGAATAGTTTGAGATGCAAACTTTTTTTTTTTTGCTATGGTTCTGGGAGGGGTAATTGTTTTGCTGGACAGAGTACCCCAATTTTATAGAGATGGAGAGAGAGAGAGAGATTAGATAGACAGATAGATAGATAGATAGATAGATAGATAGATAGACAGATAGACAGATAGACAGATAGACAGATAGATAGATAGAAAACAAAAAAAGAAAATTTTGTGGTGTAGGTGGAAAGGAATGTTTGAGGAAAGATGGACAAAAAGGACAGGGCAAATAAACATAAAATATGGTGACAGGGTTGGCATGCACACAAAAGACAGTGGGCAGGATTCAAGAAGCCTCCGTGTAAGAGATACAAGGCTTACACGGAGGCTACAGTTAAACGGTGTGATGTCAGCATGTCATGCATATGCATGAGGTCATGCTGAATCACACCTAAGGCTAACACGGTCCATGGAAGACAGTAGGGGGCGTGTCCATAGGCCGAGCCCTGCAAGCGGACATGCCCCCAGAAGAGTAAAAGTGCCCAAAGTAAACACCCACGACAGAGTACACAGAAATGTGAATAAACACAACACAACACATGCCCCCACAGACTATGAATATAAAATTATATAAATGAACATGTTATATTTTTTAAACTGTAAAGATGTTTGCCCGTGAGTGTGCTTGTTTGCGCGGGCATGCCCGTAGCTCAGCCACAGTTAGCAGTAAGTGGAAAAGCATATAAGAACTAACTATGCAAAGTAAGCCACAAAGCAATAGCGTAGCGGTAGAGACTTCGGCTGAAAAGCAGGCAGTCATGGTTTGAGCCCCCACAACATCAATTTTTATTTTTAGTTAAATAAGCACAAAACAAGTCCCTGACATATATGTACACATATAAAATTATATTTTATGTAAAATGTAATGAAATAGGCCATTTATTTTGAAGAAATGTGAGATAACAAAATAATAAAAAATGCCAGATGTGCCCAAAGCTGAGCTATAGTTTAACAAGTTGAGTGCATCTGCCTGTAGGTGAGCAGTGGTTTAACAGGTGCAAAATGAGTGCCCGTAGGTGAGCAATGGTTCAACAGGTGCAAAATGAGTGCCCGTAGGTGAGCCGTGTTTTAACACGCTGAAACTGTGTGCCCCTAGCTGAGCTGAGCATAATGTGCGTGCTGGGAGCCAAATGAAGTGTAAACCAGCGTAACCCGTTTGCGCGGAGCTGCGCACCGCGCCAACAAGCTAACCGACGGGCAACATTGAGCAAGCTGTAACAAAACTGACTTTACACAGACACACCCCCTAGCCTGTCTAGACAGTCATAAAATATAAAAAGCAGTGGCCAAGTTCGAACCCAGGATACCATGCACCATAGTCAAGGTACTGAACTACTAAGCCATAGCAGCTGTACTTAGAAATGCAGTAATAGCAAATATGGAATGAATAGAAAGAGGAGCATGACAAAGCAGGTTTTGTGAAGCTGATACAATTCCAAAATGGCCAATCACAGATAAGTGCGGGAAAAACGGCATATATAAGCCCCATAGGTGGGAATACACAGTATAACCGATTGTAGAACTAACTTGCACCCAGAATGTCAGGAGTAGGTGAGGGCTGTTGCTTCCGAGCACAGAGGTTGGGCATTGAGGAGTCCAGATATATGGTCTGCCTCCTTGTCCACAATCATGAGGCCCAACTCATGCAGGGCCAGGTGCTGTGGGGAGCATATAGGGCTGAGGCGTGGGACCGGATGGCTCATGATCTCACCAGTGCCACAGGGATTCCAAGGACTGGTGAACAGGTCCGTCACCACCATGCGGACCTGAAGAGACGTAAGCAGTACCAACTGAACCTTTGGATCCAGGAGGCCCTGCAAATGCCCAACGCCCCACTACTGAGTAAGTTACATTTAATTATGTATGTAAGAAATTAACCTAGCTGATATTATGGAGATGTGTATTCCAATATTACTTTATTTATATTACAGCTGCAGGTGTCCGTTCTGCGAACCGCAGAGCCTATGGTGATAGGCTGGTGCGGTTACGCCACCAGGCAGGTCAGTAATCCTCTCCCTGTATCTGTAAATAAATATAAAAGTATGACAGTTAGCAAAAGAGTGCAGTGTAGTCACTAAGTAATAAAATGTGCAAGTAACAGTGTAAGAGTGTTTGCAAGTATTGCTTGATTACAAAAGTGTGCTGCAGTCTGTAATCCAAACAGAAAAATGAAAATGTCTGAAATAAAGTCTGAAATAAAGATGCCCCACCTGTAATATAATAGTACACAACCTGCAGCAGGCTGAAAAGTACAGCTGCAGAAGATGAGCAAATCACATGTGTGAAATATATCCCTGTTGAAATACTGAAACATGACAGAAGTGAGACTGTTGGAAAGGATTGTTATAACTACAGGTAAAACATGTCAATAAAGCCTAGAAGTAAGTACCATCCTGAATTGTAAAATTAAAACAAGTGAGAGAGTGTGAGAAAGAGTTATGAATCCACCAATAAAGTAGTAATAACCCCTGAATAAAGTATACTGCAGTCAGTACAGAATGAAATGAATGTGACAAGCAGAACCAAACTGCGAAATGTGTTCAAAATGTTGCTGCAGCTGGAATGTGTATCCCAAAATCTGGATATGTTGTTCTCAGTCTGCAATATGCAGATACTATGATAGTCTGAAATACCAAACATCCACAGTTGTCTATAGCTATATAAAGCAAATGTAGCAGGATGATGTAGCTGAACAAAGCCAGATATGAAAGTGTATGAATAAAAATGTAAATGTATATTGATGTAGCAGTAACATTCCTATCACCAACTTGAAGTAGTTATCACAAAGGAAACTGTAGGTAGAACTGTAGTGTGTATATATCTGCAGCTATTAGAAATGTACAGCATATGTATTGGTATTTGAAGGTGTTAATTATATTTTCTTCACCCTACCCTATAACCACATATAATCCATTCCACATGAAATTGGTATGTGCAATCACAACACCCCTGGACATTTGTCCTGTTGGGTCATACATATTTGCATGTACGTTGATGCATCTGCCCTGTTCATACATCCAAACCTGATGGCCTGTTGCCATCAATCAACCCTGCATGTTGTTGGACTGTGTATTGCTGTTCAAATTATGCATGTGTTATGCTCGCTGTTCAATGGTGTGAATATCTGGGTGTTTGGTTAATGGGAATACTAATGCATGCTGTTACAACTAATTGCGAATGGTATTGTATGTTACTAACCCAAACTGTCATGACATAATGCAAAACATAGGACGACAGGGAAGGCGGGTTCCAGCGGACCCACCTCTCCCACCTCAGCTGGCGAGTGCACCTGGCAGTAGTGCCCAGTCTGGACCCTCCTCTGGTGGCCCTGTGCCACCTGTGGGTGGAAGCACTGCAGGGGATGGGGCTCATCCCCCCTCTGCAAGTGTGGCCAGAGGAGAACCACCACTCACCCTCCGTAGCGTCCGGACTGTGGTGTGTAGGGAGATCCAGGAATCTGTTCTTGGGCCCCTATGCCAGCTTGAGGCACAGGTGGCACAACTAACGGGCATGCCTGTTGCCTGCCCACACAGCCCCCAGCACAGCCCCATCCTGGGCAGTGAAGGAACAGTGGCAACTGCCCATGGGTGGGGATATCAGTTCCACTGTTGCCATCTGTGGGCTCATGGGCTCTGGATATCCAAACATCCATCCCCGTCAATTGTGTAACCCCCCCCACACGTGTCATACACCGCCCTTGTATGCGTCTTGTTTGTCTTGTCTGTTGACCTGCCCAACCTACCTCCCCAGCTATACCGACTTCCTTTACCTGACATACCACTCTCACCTGAAAAAAAAAAAGGGCACTCTGTACCCACAAAAAAATCGCGCCCCATACATAGCTGCCTATTTCACACACATGTCTGCTGGACATGGAAACTGTCAATTACAATTGGCTGTACAACAAGTATTATTGTTGTCCTGACACCTCTTTCAGGGGTGGAAGGTTTCAAATGTCACACCAAATTACAAACATATGTACAGCTGTTGCTGTTGAAGAAATGGGCAGCTATGGGCATTACCTACATCCCTCCTGCAAAACCCAAGCTTGTTTCCCTACTGTCTTACCCTCTTTGTGACCCCTTTTTCACCACTTTCCTGTCTCCCCATTTTAATTTATTTCAAAGAAAATAGCGCGGGTGTGCACCAGAGTAAGCAATGTTAAGCGGTTTTAAGCGGGTGTGCGTGGAGCTGAACACCAGTGCGCATGCGTAAGCTCCGCGCAAACCAGTGCTAACCTGGTTACAACTGCTTAAAAGTGCCTTAGTCACTCTGAATGACAGGTCCTGTAGTCAGTTCAAAAGCAAAATAAAATCCCACTGTCAGTCCCGAACCCAGGACCATGGAACCATGGAAACAATAGTCTGCATGACTTACTACTAAGCCATGACTGTTATATAAGAACATTGTGCTACAATAAATATATCATGTAATAGTAGGAATGAATGTAAAGGGAATATAGGATGTGTAGTACACAAAGCATGTCATGTATATTTACTGTCAAATCTAGTGGATTTCTATAATAGTAGTGTGTGAACAGAAACAGTCATGCTAGTTGGTAGCTAGTAGGTAATAATGTCAGTTATTATACATATATAAATATATGTGTATATATATATATATATATATATATATATATATATATATATAGAGTTGTAGGTGTCAGTGTACATACACACTTAGTACTGGAAACAGGAGAGATGAATGGAGAAATGTTAATCTACAACACAGCCTGAATTATGAGAGAGATACTAACCTTTACACTCACAGAACAGTGTCCACAGCATACCAGCATGGTCCCCGCCCTGGCAATCTGAAAGGGCAACGCCTATCTCACATACCCTTTTATAGCACTGTCCTGAAAACACAGTGAGAACTGCAATCAGTACACAACTGGCTGCATGCAATTAGCAAATGCTGGCTTACAATTAGTGCAGAGGCTATCACATGGACATATGCAGATACCTACAAAAGCATCCTGTACTCCCACTCCACGCATGCAGTACTTTCATTGCACCATCTGGAGGCAGAGAGAGGGAGAGAGAGAGAGAGAGAGAGAGAGAGAAAAAAGAAAGAAAAAAAGAAAATAAAAACAAACAAAAACCACACATAAGACAAACTAAGTTGAAGCTGTCATCAGTGTCAGTATCAAGCTGGGCTAGCAGCAGCAGGAACCTACACTAACGGTAATGCAACCAGCTGCGACAAACACAGGTAATGTAAAGTAACAATTTAATAGTTTACATACTGTGAACCCTCCATATGTGTTATTGGTCTGTATCTATATGTATGTCTATGTGATAAGTTGTGTGTACATTGTTTTACCCAAAGGGGATGACTATACATTACATGTCATTCAGTGTTAGGCCATGATTCTGGCACCAGTTGTCCATTTCAGTGAGGCCTGTCTGTAGGATGTGTGTGTCAGCTGGTGTAATGACTATGGCGCTTAGTTCGCAGTCATCTGGGAACTTTGTCATCCACAACCCACCCATGTTTGCTTTCACATCTGAGAAGTAAATGCCAAACAAGAGGGGTCCTAGGACAGAGCCCTGTGGGATACCACTTGTGACTGGCTATGAGTCTGACATGGCTCCCGCAATTCTGACTGTATGGATTCTGTTGTTCAACCAGTTTGCAACCCATCATGTGACATATGTATTAACATTTAAGCTGATGAGCTTGTCTATGATGCCTGAGTGGAGTATTGTGTTGAAGGCCTTAGGCAAGTCCAGGTAGGCTGTATGGACTGCTTTGCCCTCATCAATGGCTGTAGTGACTGTTTTGAAAATGTCAACCAGGTTCAAAAGGCAGGATCAGCCCTTCACAAAGGCAAGCTGGGTGGGATCAAGTGTCTGTAGGTACCCAATATCGCTGTATATGAGTCCCATAATGAATCTTTCCATAGCTCTGCAGACCAGGCTGGTTAAGCTTATGGGGCGGTAGTTCCCAAGGTCAGTAGAGGTGCCTCCTTTGTGGAGTGGGACCACTGTTGCTGTATGCCAGTGTTCAGGTACATATCCTGTAGTAAGGCCAAGGTTAAATATCAGTGTTATATGCAGTTGTAGCTCCTCTTGGAGTTCACGTAGCACACATCCAGGGATACCATCAGGTCACATTGATGCTGTGTGTTCTGCTTTGCAGAGGGTGGCCCTCACCTGGACATCTGAGATGACAGGGAGGTTACATTCAGCTGTGATAAGTATTTCTTAGTTTGGGGGAGAGGGAGGGGGGATATTTGCACTGAACCTGTCTGCCAGAATGTTGCCAATATCAGTGGGTTCAGTGAATTTTATGTCGTTGTGTACTAACTCAGAGCATATCTGAGGCTTTTGGTCAATGTGTGTAACAAAACTGAAGAAGGCCTTGTGGTTATCTATAGTGTCCTTGGCCATTTCCCTCTCAGAGTTGGCCTTGGATGTTGTTATGAGAGAACTTAGCTTATTACTAGTGCCGACCACAGGTGCCTTCCCTTTATGTGATTCTGCTCTGTCCTGCAGTAGCCTCCTTCTATCGTTATACAAGTTGTTTTTGGCTGGGGTCCACCAGACAGGATGCTTAACCTTTGTGCATAGGGTCTGGGTTAGAATTGTGTGTGCATGTTCCATGCATTCTTTGGGATGTCCGTGGGAAGCATTTGCAAAGGGGTCAGCATTGTGGGTTGTGGTCTCCACTGGCCCAGTGGGCTGCATGGATACTATCTCAGTCCTAACAAGTGAAAATCTGTCTATTCACATATATATCAAAGTAGTCTACTGTGCTGGTGGTGGTGGTGGGATATGTATATCCAGGCTGATTATTTTGTGTCCAGATCACACTAGTGGATGATGTTCCACATACAGTACCTTGTTATGAATCCCCAGAGTGAGGTGGTGCATTGGACCTGTCTCAGTGTGCTGACCGATGGGGCTTGGAAATATGTTGTATGGAATGTGGCAGGTATTGTTGCACAGGTGTTGGCTGAGCACTGATATCTGGCCATGTACATGTGTATCCACCAAGAGACACACACATGCTACATATGGGAGTAGTAGTATATCACTACAGTTGAGTATCATGTATAGTATGTGCGCCATATTTTGCTGACATAGTTTGCTGATATCCTGTTTGTGTTCTCTTTCAGGGACATGGCGCGTCAGCGAAATCCTGCCTATTCTGCTGCAGAAGATGAAGAGATACACCAGAGCCTAGTGCGGGATTATGACATACTGTTTTCCCGCACCAGCCAGAATCAGCAGGAGAAGGCTGCACTGTGGCAAAACCTTGTCCGTAGGGTAAATGACATTGGCACGCATAATAGGACATATGAGCAGGTACGACATCACTGCAGTGATTTAATCAGAAATGTCCGTCAGCGTGCGTCGGATATCCACAGGCAACAGGTCACCACAGGAGGTGGGGTGGCCACACATCCCCCCCTCAACAGACTGGAGGGGCTACTCCTAAGTGTTGTGGCTCCAGCCCAGGAACATCAACAGCAACACACCTGCATTATGATGGAGGCTGGATCCACACAGCAACACAACATGGAGCGTGCAGGTAATATGCCATATGTACACTTGACTGTTCTGTACACTGTTAATTTATGCATGTGTAAGGTGTGTCCTTGGTATGTAGCTGTCAACATAGTATGTAATTGTGCAGGTGTGATATTGCCAATATCAGCAGCTGACATGTGAAAGACAACTTGTGTTTCTATGAACCGTATCATACGCAGTATCAATGGCACAGTTGTGCCCACTGACATTAATCCCCTCATTTCTGCAGGTCCCTCCGGTGTTACAGCAAGGCAGCCCATCCATGCTGGTGAGTGTGTTTTAACAATACCTATAATAGTCCTGATAGTGCTAGTAATAATAGTGTAACTCAGTAGTGCTCTGTGTGTATACTGCGGGGTGTGCATGTGTGCATGTGTGCGTGTGTCCACATGTGCACGTGTGCATGTGTGCATGTGTGCATGTGTGCATGTGTGCCTGTGTGCCTGTGTCCACGTGTGCATGTGTGCATGTGTGCATGCTTTCCTGTGTCCACGTGTGCATGTGTGCATGTGTGCATGTGTCCACGTGTGCATGTGTGCATGTGTGCATGTGTGCATCACTGGTAACATTGTGTAGACATTGTAAACTGTGTTTCCTGTCTTCCTCCCACAGGTTCTGGTGCTGCTCTGGTGTCCTGCAGCAGGGAACCTGAATCTGGTGCCACAGGTACTGATAATAATGATATCTGTGTAATGGCACAGGAAGGTGTGTCAGGGTCTGTCATTGGTCAGCCAATTGACAGTACACAGCTGTCAACCCCATCATTGTACACAGTCGTCCTGCCAGTACATCCTATGTCACCAATGTCCCTAGGTGATGGACAGGATACAGTGGGCATTGACCAGGGTAATGTGGTATCTGTGGCGCATGCTTCCCCACACAGCAGCCATGGGCAGGGTCCTGAGATGGTACCACACAGACAGTTGCCCATGGGTTCTCATGGGAGCATCCATGGGCGTACTGCCTCTGGCAGACGTGCCCAAAGAGGTCTGTCAACCTCAGCTATGTTTCGGGCTGTCATGCAGGTACAGTCACGTATGGAAAGGTACACCAGACAGGGTCTGAGGGAGCTGAGATCATGTTGCACATCCATGACTGACAGTATGCGTGACATCGCGGATGCTATCCGTAATTTCACCGATGTCATAGACAGACGTTGTGGGGACATATTACAGCAGTTCCACAACCACATGTCCATGAGCCAGGGCAATGGTGGATGGTTGCTGTGTCAACGTGGCCATATGCCAGCGACAGCAGCAGCTGGCAGTCGGCGCAGACAACAACAGGTCCGCGGATGCCCCCATAGTGCCAGCAGCAGCCCCAGCAATGCTGGGTCTGTGCTGTCATCAGACCGCCCCAGGAGACCACGTGCACATGGCTCTGGACAGTCCCAACAGGGACCTGTGTCCATTCAACAAACTCCCGCTTCTGATGACAGTACCCAGTCTGGCTTAGTACTGGATACGGTCCATAGCACCCCTGCCAGGCACAGGTACCATGTCCATGGCCACAGACACTGATCTGTATGACCTGCCAGGTGCAGCCTGTGGCTGTCCACAAACACCAGTATATGGCAGCCATGAAGTGGAACTGTGTGCATGCATACACACATGTGAAATGTTAACACCTAGGGCTACCACATACACGCACACACTGCACCAACAGTGTCCCACCCTGTACTGCTGTCCCTCACCAACACACATACATGTCACTTGATGGTATCAGTGGCAGACTCATTCATACCTAGTTCACACCCTGTGCATAAGATGAAACTGTGCCACCTCCTGCAATCCCCAACATCAGTGCAGGAACAGGTTAACATGTTGCTGATGCACAGGGTGACTACATAGAAGTGTATTACTAGTATCATGTTGGTAACAGTACAGTGTGCTGATATGATTGTGTGTATATCCCAGCATGCCTGATGCAGTAACTGTATGACTGTCCTGAATTGTTATGTACACCCATAGTAAGTACCATAGTGTAACAGCTGCACATTATTGCATACCGGTGGTAAGGATGTCAACAGATAGCCACATACATAGGTAGCACAGGGGAGAAGGTAATGCAAGTAGTGATACGCAATGATGAACATGTACACTAATGGTGGCATGTTGCCCACAACGACTATACAATGTGGATGTTTGCGCATGTTGATATGTGTGCAGTACCAATTTAATTTAAATTAAATTAAATTTTAAATAATATCAGTTTTACCATGGACATCTGAGCTGTGCATTCCTGGGTACATGTTTATAGTGCCTGCATACTTGCACTGTTACCTACTGGAAGTGGTACCCCTTCTTTGTTGTACAATGGACTACTTCCAGCCCTGCTTACTGTAGCTGTCCTGTTCGCATGTACGTTGCCTGTGACACATTGCATATGACTTACCTGGCATTTACCCACATGTGCAGTCATATATGCCAGCGCTATGAAATCAGTAGCAGTACACCCACACATACTCACCTACAGTATGTTGTTCCCCATTGGCTCTATGTGTTGGTAATCACCATGGCAATCACACTACTATGGTAGCATGTGCAAAGGTAACCTGTGAATCACCTCTATGGTCCAGTTGTGGTTTATGTGAGTCATGTGGAAATGCCACAGCTGCCACATGTATGCAGTCAACCCTCTCCCCTGGCCAGGAACGTACAACACATGTGTGAGATGCAACCACATAGCCAATCTGGGGACTGAGCACTCTGAACCCAGTACTGCCATACCCTGTCAGGTGGCATGACATACTACAGTGACTACAATACCAGTCTGACATAGACCCACACTGACAGCAATCCGAACACACTGGGGCATACTTGGAGCCTCAGAATAGCATCCTGCCTGAGCATCACACACCTCCGCAGCTGGCACACAGGCATACGTTAAGTCAGAACAGAGCACATGCCACACATGGCACACACATTCCATGTGCCACACACTCACAGCCTGTAGGGCTATACAACACACCTGCTACAGATGTGTCAGGTACCTTCCTTGGCCGCTGCAGTGGGGTTCCGCTCAACAGGCTGTACATGGTGAAGGTCACAGTGATATGCCCGTGGGGCACTATGGTCCACCACATAACACATGCATACGGGTCAGTCAGAGGCATGGACACATATGACTCAGTCATTGTCCATGCCACTATGGATGACCTGAGACATACCTCCCTGGACTACATGATAGGGAACATAGAAGGGCTCTCTCAGCAGGTGGCACGGGCCGGTATGAGCCTGACCTTGGTTGCCATCATACTCTCACCAGGTATGCTACCACAATATGTAGGAAGGGTGTTCTATGTCTACATTCTGCTCAATCTCCAATGTCATGCATAGGGTATCCAATGGCAGTCAGCATGTGCTTACATGCTAGGGAAGCCACAATGATTTGCGAGGGGCAGCTTGCACGTGTCACCCATGGGCCATTGTATATTGGTGAAGCCCCTTGATACACACATAGTGCCTTTTGCTGCAGGGCACAGATTACATAGCCACCTCCGCGGGTAACACACGGGATAGGACACTAACAGTAATGCTACACAACACCAGCAGTGTACACTGCAGGATGCATGCTCTGGACACTGTCCTCAGCACGGTAAACTGCAATATCTGTGCAGTAACAGATTCCTGATTCACGGCTCACAGGTGCAACCCATCACTGCCAGGTTATACCTCATACCATGCCTGTTGTCCCCTACACACGTACCACACATGAACAGGGGGGGGTGGTATCTCAAGGCACCACAGATACACACACCTCCAGGTTGTTGGCACAGCACAAAGGATCAGGGCCTATCCATGAGCAGCTAACAGTGTGTTGGACTGCCTTCTGGTTCATAGCCTGGCACACACAACCCTCCCATACACAGGAAACCCACCTGTCCTCCCTAACAACACTGGGAATATGACGGTCTCTAGATATGTCTTTATATGGCTAGACTGCATCCAGCCAAACATTGTGTGTGAGCATTACTGTAGCTACAACACACTAGCTGAAAGGTTCCCAGCATGTAGTCACTGAATTGCAGTGGAACAACATGTTACCACTCCCACAACAGGTGGGAACATGCAGCACCTGTTCATCGACTACATGTAGACTGTATGGCCCAGACCAGATGTGTATCCCCCGCTGTTAGGATGATACCATATACAACTCACACTGTATATACACATACCGCATGCAGCCCCTGCACAGTAAGACACAGTCATAATGTTATGCATTGCAAATACCATTTATCCACTTGAGGCACGTGTCAGACATGGTAACTACTGAAGGTCACAGGTATATATGTGTATGTGTCACACACATACATCATGTGTGCATTGCCATTGCTGGTTTAAGCAATGTCATGCATTGTTATCAACAACATCCCACACATGGTCATTTTGTGTGACACAACCACACGTGGCAGTTGTGGGTTTCCAAAGCATACCTATCTGTGGTCTGACAGTGGTAATAGACCCAGTAGCGGAGCGCACTATTGGCATTACTGGGCAATTAGTCCTGTTTGGCTGCACTGATAGTGTGGTGACATCACCTGTGTTTACTGGGGGAATATGCAGCATCTGATGTATTGTAGTAGTTGCCAAAAGGAACTGTTCTCTTACACTTGCAATTACACACACCCTACTACCCCCACACACACTTGCAGGATTTATACCCCTACCTAACTATGTTATGACACTTGAGAGGGACACATTAGCGGAGCGTGTTATTCTCATTACTGGGAGGTTTCCCTTCTCCTGCTGTACTTATAGGGTGCTGACATCATCAGTGTTTAGAAAGGGGAATGTGCATCCTGTAGTGTGTTTTCCTAGTTGCCAAAAGGGACGTTCCTTTCATACAGGCTTGCACACACACTAACCCTCCTCCACACACACTGGGCATTTGTAGGATTCAAACCCCTACCTAACTATGTTATGACACTCGAGATGGACGAATTAGCGGAGCATGCTATTCACATTACTAGGAGGTTTCTCTTCTCCTGCTGTACTTATAGGGTGCTGACATCATCAGTGTTTAGAAAGGAGAATGTGCATCCTGTAGTGTGTTCACCTAGTTGCCAAAAGGGACATTCCTTTCATACAGACTTGCACACACACTAACCCCTCTCCACACACACTGGGCATTTACAGGATTCAAATCCCTACCTAACTATGTTATGGCAGTCGAAACGGACGCATTAGCGGAGTGCGCTATTCGCATTACTGGGAGGTTTCCTTTCTCCTGCTGTACTTATAGGGTGCTGACATCATCAGTGTTTAGAAAGGGGAATGTGCATCCTGTAGTGTGTTCTCCTAGTTGGCAAAAGGGACATTCCTTTTATACATACTTTAACCCCCCTCCACACACACTGAGCATTTGCAGGATTTAAACCCCTATTTACCTATGTTAAGATACTTGAGATGGACGCATTAGCGGAGCGTGCTATGTGCATTACTGGGAGGTTTTCCTTCTCCTGCTGTACTTATAGGGTGCTGACATCATCAGTGTTTAGAAAGGGGAATGTGCATCCTGTAGTGTGTTCTCCTAGTTGCCAAAAGGGACATTTCTTTCATACAGACTTGCACATACACTAACCCCCCTCAACACACACTGGGCATTTGCAGGATTCAAATTCTTTCTTAACTATGTTATGACACTCGAGACGGGCACATCAGCAGAGTGCGCTATTCGCATTACTGGGAGGTTTCCCTTCTCCTGCTGTACTTATAGGGTGCTGACATCATCAGTGTTTAGAAAGGGGAATGTGCATCCTGTAGTGTGTTCTCCTAGTTGCCAAAAGGGACATTTCTTTCATACAGACTTGCACACACACTAACCCACCTCCACACACACTGGGCATTTGCAGGATTCAAACCCCTACTTAACGATGTTATGACACTTGAGAAGGATGCATTAGCAAAGCACACTATCCAAATTACTGGGCATCTGTTCTGCACCTGCAGTATTTATAGGGTACTGACATCTTTATTTCTACAGAGGTATGTACATCTAGTACTACCTGTCAGGTGGGGGATAGCATATATATGCATTTGCAGCCACCTACTTCAGGGTCACATATGCACATCGCACTGGCAGGTTATGTTCTATACCATGCTTTGTGACCACAGGACCTGTAACACACAACACAACCAGTCCAGAACACCCCTCCCACATCCAGTACACACACTTTGCTTCCCTGGGAACAGTGCCGGGATATGCAGGTGTTCACATACACCATTCCAGTTGTTAACGTCAGGTACAGGCATATTGTGTGTGGGAACTACTCAGGCCTCTACAACATTACCCTACAGCTACTACAATTTGTGGGTCCATGTGCTATGGCAGAACCACTCACCACAGCCACATGGGGGAATACATATTGCACCTGACCATCTGCAACATGGGTACTCACTGTTCTACACCAGAGGTAGACCACCATTGTTGATATCTGACCATACCCACCTTTCCCTGGACATCCATATCCCATCCCCACCCCCAGGCAAGGTTGTCACTGCAAACAAACTGTATTTATCACAAGCAGACTTTACACTTGTGAAGACTGGGGTGGAAGACTTCAAAGGACCCATGCTGGGGGACTATACTGGCCACTCTGCATAATCCTTGACAATTGCATTCTATGAGCATGTGGAAGGTTTGCATTGATCATGCTATCCCACATATACCCATGACTGCTCCACAACAGGACACCTGTCAGGTGTACACCAGCTATATATGAGCTGTCCAACAGACAGAGTGAGCTAATACATTGCAGAGCTGTATCCCACAGAGGGAGGACATCTCTGAACAGTACCGGCATGACACTTCAATCCCACATAATCATCACGACACAGTGTTGACAGTGAAATTGTCCAGACAATGCAGATAGGGCTCCCTTCAGTCTGTTATTGATGCCCACTTACTGTTAGAGGTCCTCAGCAAGCCTCTTCCAGCACACACCAACAACATGGATGTGGCTTAGCACATTCAAACCCTGGGATCTCCACTGTGTCCCTGCTTGACAGAGGCACAGCACACTAGCCTCACACGATGCCTTATGTGACCTACTTTACAGTGGCACAGTAGCCTACTGTACTGTGGATGCAGACGCCAAGCACACTCTGGCGAAGCTTTCATTCCCTAGGGCAAACAGCCTAGTATTGACCTCTACACCCAAATGTTTAACTTTCAGATGCACAATATTTGTTGCTGATAGACTGTTTGCAGGTCTTTATTGCCATAGCATTCCCTGTTTCTATGAACAACTTGTGTATCTGTGGAAGATGTTTGAATATGAGGGGGATCCACTATATCACTTATGTCTCTGTAGTCATTTAACTGTGTGCACTGGGCAGATTGCTGTGATGTGGTTGGTTCCTGGAATGACACGTACAAATACAAGATATGTGTAGCCAACTGCTAAACGGAGATATGGCCCAAGTGTGTGAGCATGCCCAGTTCAGCCTTTCCATGGCATGTTGTCTGACATATGTCTCATTTATCAAAGTGTGCGAGCATGCCCAGTGTGAGCTTTCCATATGTTGAACTCTGCAGTCCACCACATATGTGGATGAGTGTGAACTTCAACAATATCTCAGGTTTATGGTTGTGTGTTGGGTGTCATGTTGTGTACTTACTGGCCAACTGCTTCATGTCTGAACACAACAGGGATTATACTGTGCCTGCAGGGTTTGCATGGGATACTTTGCATACAGTTGTCAATGTCCTTTCATACTGACCTAACACTGTAGTACCATATAGTGTACTGGCTCAGTACTTTCACTGTGGTGGACAGTATCCTGGGCTTTAGTCCTATCACTGCTTTAAATTTTCATAGTGAGCACAACAGACTGTTTAGGGGCCAGTTGTGCACATATGACCATGTTGCATTATGTTCAGATATGGACTACTTAAACCAGGCTTGTCCAACATTGGTAGTGTATTCCACAACATAGGTGGACATTGGCAAACACTAGCGATGTGCCCTAGGCCATTTCTAATGCTAGTCAGAGAGTGTGTTTGTCCTTCGACACACATTGTAACTGGAGTTTGCCATGACATATGTCATGGTTAGTATACTGTGCCTCCGTCTACCTGTGACATAACAGTGATACCCAGGGTAAACCTACCATCTCCCATCCACTCATCAAGATTCCTCTTGAGGAGAATCGATGAGTGACTCTCTGGCTAACCTGTACTGGGACTTTACTCAAGAGTGGGGGTGTCTTCTGTGTTATGGATCATTCAGTACAGCTTGTCCTATGTATGTCAGTGCTGGGGTTCAGGTCTCTCATGTGCATAGCTCACTGCCATTCAGATTGTACAAGGTGCAGCATGTTCATTGATTCCAGCTTGGACATGGCTTTATACATCAGGCACAGCTTGCCTCTGGGTGGGCAGTATGGCAGTGTGTGGAGCTGCAGTTTCTTTAATCAGGCAACACATGGCATCTGTTCAAGCTCTTTGCTACTCCTGGTGAGGTACTGTTGGGGACTTTACATTTGATGGAGGTGTATGCTGAGGTACATCCCACAAGGGCTATTGTAGTCAATTGTAACGCTGATGAAGGATGACTGCAGAGCCACAATGACCTTCCCTTATCTAGATCTGACAACCTTCATGATTAGGTGGGTATATGGTATGTTTCTGTGAACACGACAGCCACATGTTTGTCCAATGCAGGATATCTATCACCTTGTTTCCCCAGGTCTCTCATTACATGTTAGGTACGTAATGAGTTAACACCTATGTGGTAATTGATGGGCACTTACTGTATATCCACGGGGGTTGACTATACACTTTTCTGCAATTAGCTTGCTGACATGGCTATGGCACCAGTTGTCTGTTTCTATGTGGCCCTTTTGTGGGATGCTTGTGTCAGCTGGGGGTCAGATATGGTGGGCAGTTTGTAGTCCTCTGCATACATGTTCAGACACAGTCCTTCCATGTTGGCCTGTACCTATGGGACATATATACCAAACGAGGGAGGTCCCAGGACCAAGCCTTGTGGGATGCCACAGATATCTGGTTTGTAGTCTGACATGGCTGCAGCATGTCTGACCATGTCAGTTCTGTCCTTGGTCTGGTTTGCAACCCCTCTACTGACATAGGGGTTTATATTTAAGCTGGTGAACATATCTATACTGAACACGTAGGGTATTGTATGGAAGCATTTGCAAGGTCCAGCTACGCTGTGTGGACCACATTGCCCTCATCAATGACCTTAATGACTGTTTCAAATGGGTCAAACATGTTTAGGGGCAGGATCTGCACTTAAGACAGCCACACTGGGTAGGGTCCAGTGTCAGTAGGTCCCCGATATCTTTATGTCTGGGGTACATGCTGATCCTTTCCATAGCTGTGCAGACCAAGCTTGTCAGGATTCTGGGGTGGTAGTTTGCAGTATCCATTCAGGCAACACCTTTGTTGAGAAGGACCACTGTTGTTGTAGACTGCTCTTTGGGTACATATCCTGTTGTAAGGCTGACATTGAGCAGTAGTGTGATTTGGCATTCCATTCTTCTTGGAGTCCATGTTGGACTCAGCCCAGGACACCATCTCATACCATTGCTGCTGTGTATTTTGCTTTGTAGATGCTGGCTGTTACCTCAGCATCTGCAATGTCAGGAGGCCAGCAGTCTGCTGGGATAGATATTTTGCATTCTGGGGGGGGGGGGTTGCACTGCACCTGTCAGGTTGTATGTTGGCAATATGTGTGTGTGTTTGGTATGTTGTTTGTAATATTTGTGTGATTCAGAGCATATCTGTGAATTCCCAACATGGTTCCTACCATCAGTTGAGTAAGCCTTGGGATTATCCTTAGTGTCCTGTACAATTTGTATCTTCATAGGTTCATACTAGGCTATCCACCCTAGGGCATTTGTAAGCCTAGCCAGAGTGTATGCGTCTTTCGCCACCCATTGCTATGTGAATATTATGGCCATTTATGATTTACTTTACTGTGCCTCTGTCTGGACATGACACAGTGAAGACCCCCAGTGTACATCTACGATCATCCATCCACTTGGCAATATTCCTGTTGAGGAGTGTCAGTGAGGGGCTCTGCCTAACATGGAGTGGGATTGTGTTCCAGGGTGTGGGGAGCCTCTGGGTTATGTATCTGTCCCTCCAGCACATCCTATTTCATTATGTGTTGAGGTTGACATCTGTCACTCTCACAGCTCCAATGGTTTGATTTTTCTGGGGTGGAGCATGTCCATTACTCCTGTGTTGGACATGGCCTTGTACAACAGACATACAATGCCTCTGTGTAGGCAGTATGTGACTGCATTCAGCTGGGGTGTCTACAGCCAGGCAGCATATGACATATATTTTAGACCCTTTATCCTCTTGGTGAGGTACCTTTGAGGTCTTTCTAACTGCTGCAGGTGTCAGGTAAGGTACATCCCAAATGAGGCATTGTACTAGATTATGGGTCTGATAAGAGAACAGTACAGGGGCACAATGACCTCTGTTGACATAGATGTGAATCCTTTCATGATACGGTGTCCAATATAGACAGTCTTCTTAGCCACATTGGCAATGTGAGTGTCACATAACAGGTTACTGTCCACTTGTATCCCTAGGTCCCTGATTACTCCTTGCATACATAATGGTTTACCACCTATTTGGTAATTTGTGAGTACCTTGTTTGGTATTTGGTGGGACATTCATACTGTCCAGTGCCTTTAGGATGTCTGGGTGGGGTTCCTGTGTGTGAGAGTGTGGTCTGTAGCATGCTACAGACTGTACAGCAGTTTTGACTACAGTTAGGTGCACATGGGTGGTCTCCGATGCTTCATGCATTGTCAGTTACCTGGATGTATGGGTGTCTGTGCTGCATATGGATACTCCCCCTCCTTTCATGTTTTGGTCCAGGTTTTGGGGCCATGACGCATGATATGAGGTATAACCTGGTAGTGCTGGTGTGCTGTCAGTAGGCTTGCAGCAGGTTTCTGTCACTGCACAGACATCGATGTTCTCCATACTGGGGAGGGCCTCAGGAGCATGCATATTGTGGTTTACACATCTGGCATTGGTCAGCATTACCCTTATGTTTCTTAGCACTTGTTTTCTAGGATGGTGGGTTAGTCTTTTCAGCCTTCCCTACGTACGGCTCTATGGAGGTGGTAAAAGCCTTATCCAATATCCAGATGCTCAGGGGTAACAGGTGCAAGCCATCCCTGGAACAGCAGCATGGCTTGTCATGCATGACATCTCAAGCAGACAGACATTAGATCCTCTTGGACTGACAGCTGTCATTGTGCCACCTGTTAAAGCTGATCATTCTGTATTTGTACTGTGGCATCATTCTTGGTGAGGGTAGAATGCTGCAAACGGCCAGTGTCATACCGGCCTGGAGTACATACTCAGAGAGCTCATCCATGTCTCTTTTCATGTAGTCCAGGGAGGTACATCTCAGGTCATTCACACCAGCATGGACAATGACTGCATCATATTTCTACTTGCTTTGGGGTGACCTGCGCACTTATGTTATGTGGCGTATTGTAGCAGCCTACAGGCAGCTTACTGTACCCTTTCCCTTGTTGAGTCTGGTGAGTGGGACAGCAGTGTGTCTGCCTATAGAGTCACCTATTACAACTGTATCAGGCATGTTGTTTCTCCTTCTGGCCTGTGACTGTTTGGCACACCAGCTTTGTGTACTATGTGTTGCATGTGCTATGTTTGGAGGTTGTGGTTGCTTGGGGGTCTGCTTTGGAGGCCTCTGTTGGTGTGGCGTGTTTGTAATTAGGGCCTCCGGGAATGTTTTTCTGTGTTTATGTGTTTGGTTTACAGTTGTGATAGGTCTATGTGGGACTGGGTTTGTGGTGTGTGTGATTACCTTCTCCTCCTGACTAGTTTTGACAGTACTGAGTTGAGGGAGCCCAGCCTCCGGTTTGGATAAATGGTTGCATTTCTCACATATATTTGTATTTATTGGGGGGAGTTGAGGGTTGTCTGTGTACTTGGGGCAGGTGTAACATTGCCTCAGGATTCACAGATTCTACTTGTTGTAGCTGGCCTTAGTGGATTGTATGTGTGGACATGTTTTATTGCCATACTACTGATCAGTGATTACTTCCCTTTTTATGTTTGCTCTATCATGTAGTAGCTTCCTCATTCTCTTGCATGGTTTGATAATGGCTGGAGTCCAACATGCCAGATGCCTGCGTGGATGGCATTGTGTCTTGTTGTTATTTGTGATTGCATAATCCAAGCATTCCTGGCTGTGTTCATGGAATGCCTGTATAACAGGTTATGCAGTGTGTCCCATATTTTGCACCTGCACAGGGCCTTTAATGGATTCCACATCAGTTTGGAGGGGTGCAACTTATGCTTTACACTTGTTTTTCACTGTGGTTTTCTGGCCAGGGACTGTGGTCAGGATGTGTATATCCGGTGTGATTACTCTATGGTCTGGTCTTACCAGTGAGGGATACACTTCTCATCTTGCCATCCAGTACCCATGTTGCTGATTATCACATCCAGTATGCTTACCCCTCTTGTGGGAGTGGTACGTTGTTCCTGGGCATTTTGGTTTATGGATTCTAGGAACTTTTCTCCTACAGTGTTGGTGCTAGTATAATGCTCACAGTGTATGTCTGAGTATTTTCAGTCAACCAATATAATGTGGTTTGGGGGCCTTGATATATTCATGTATTCCAACATAGGCCAGGTGCAGTTCCTGGTGTTAGGATGGTAGTCTGTAGCAGGCTATATACTGGGAAGTGGTTTTAGCCACTGTTACTTGACCATGGCTAGTCCATGCTGCTTCTTGTTGTGGAAAAAACATGGGGGTGTGGTTATCCTTGACAATTATTGCTAGTCACCCTCCTTTTGTAGCTTGTTCCATGTTTTGAGGCTGTACAGCACAGTATGAGGTGTAACCTGGTAGTGTTAGGGTGCTGTTGTGAGCCTTGACCCAGTTTTCTGTTAGAGGACAGATATCAACATTCTTCATACTGGGTGCGTTTACACTGCACGCATCTTGCTGTTTAGACTTCTGGCATTGGGTAGCATTACATCTAGGTTCTTATCCCTTGTGGTACCTATGGAGGTGGGTTTGTGTTTTGAGCCTTACCTATTCAGAGCACGCTGTGGGTACTGACAGCCTTTGCCAGTATCCATGAGGCCTGGACTGATAGGTGCACGCCACCCCTAGCAGGTGGAGCATCATGTCATGCTCAGCATGTCATCCCAGGCTGGCACAAATTGGCTCCCCTTTGACTAACTGCATTACTTCAGCCAATTATTGCAATTGATCATCACATCGTCATATTGTGGCTTCATGCTTGGTGAGGGTGGATGTTAGTCAGGGTCCTCAAGTGTACATATAGTACATGGTGTTACCTTACTTAACACATGGCATTCATGCCTCAGGTGGTGCTGCAGGGCTGCCTCTGTCGGATGCACATATTACACTCCCTGTACATGTTTGAGAGCAGGTTATGTCATTTTAGGCATCCATGTTATTATAAGAGTGAGTCAGAGAGGGTATCATTCCCAGGGTTCCTACTGAGCCAGTGTATGTGCTATGTGTTGCCTCTTTGCCAAGGCCAGGGCATACTGGGCATGCCTCCTTCTGCCTACTGGGGCAGGCTCAGGTTGTTCCTCCTCCGAGTCATGCTCTGCCTGTGATGGCCTTGGCAATGGTGGGGAGCTGTTTGGCCCGGCCCTATGTTGGTCCTGCCGCAGCTGTTTTCGCAAGATCATATTATGTAGCATAGCACATACCATGACAATTTGGGTACATGTAGTTGGTGAGTACTGCATTACGTGTTTGTGCATGTGCCTCATTATGGCATTCCTGTTCAGGTGTGTGTGCGTTTCTGATGGGTGTCATCAGCCACGGCTCCAGTGCATAACCTGCATCCCCCACTAGGTGTCCGTGTGGGATGTCCCCATTGGCAAATGTCTGGTACAGCTGCGTCAAATGCCAGATATGGGAATCATGGTAGCTCCCAGGGCAGCCAGCACACACATTCATTATTATGCCCTGGGCATCACACATGACCTGGCAGTTGATGGAGGGGAAGCCCTTGCGGTTAATGTCGGCCCTACCCCGCTCACCGGCTGGTGCTTTGATGCGTATGTGTGTGCAGTCTATTGCACCCACTACCTCAGGGTATTCCGCTATTTGCTGGAAGAGATGCATATTGCTGGCCAATACCTCACGGGCATTGGGGAAATATACATGATCACCGACATGTGCTGACATGGCATCCAGGAACTGGTGCAGTACCCTGGAGGCTGATGCCTGTGATATCCCCATCATATCACCAGTTGGTCTCTGGAAGGTACCTGTTGCTAGTATTCTTAGGCCAACACATACCTTGGTTTCCACTGGGATGGTTTCCCCTCTGTTGGTTCTGTGTGTGAGGCGTGGCCTGCACAGCTCGACAATTTGCTGCAGGAGGTCTCTGTCCACTCTATAGCGCTCTATCTCCAGCTCATGTAACCCATGGTAGGTGACCCTGGGCCTGTACACTCTTCTCCGTCTCCTCACTGTGGGTTGTCTGGCACCATCTGCATTGTCACCACCCTCAGCAAGTCGCCTATGTCTCCTTATGACAGCTATAGCTGCCCCTAGCATTTCTGCTCTGAGTTCAGCTTTTTCAGTTTTCACTTCTAATAGCTTACTCCTGTCTTGCAGTGTCTCTTGAGAGATACATCCTGCACTGCTGTTTGCAGAGTTTTAAGTGCTTGGCTGAGCTACTATTCTGCCTGTGTAATTGCCTGCTTCTAATTGTTTTCACCTGCTAGCTCCAGCAGTATTCCCTGCTAGCTTCCTACTAATTCTGTTGCTTCCTTTTTCCTTTCTGTTTCCTCAGGGGGGAGCAACGTGCATACCAGCATAAACACGCTCACAGTGGCTTACACGCACACATGCTTACACGGTTCGGAATCTGCTTATTCGGGTTAAAACGCATGCACACCAGCGCAAACAGTGTTACAACTCTGCCAACAGGCTCCCACATGCTCAGTCTGCCCTACACGTGCGCACACTAGTGCAAACAGTCTTACAAGTCTACCAACATGCTCCCACATGCTCAGTCTGCCTTACACGCGTGCACACTGTTCTACCCGCACCTCATGGTGCGCACACATGCACATGCACGCCCAGCAAGAAACTTTGGTGTAAGTAACAGTGTACACCTTCCATTTCTTGACTTTCCCATGCTTATCTTGTGGCACTCCTCTTTCCATAATCTGTGTCTGACATCTGTCATGTAACACTGACCTCCAATGAACTGCATTTCTTTCTACCATTCCCCCCTGTGATGTCACCTATCTCCTACTCTATTCCTCCCCCTTATGTATCTCTTACACTACTCAGAATGTGCTCATTTGCTATGTGACAGTGGGATTCAGTATCTTAACCCTCATTTACATCAGATTGCCTACGAATGCTTAGTTACATGTCTTAGACTCAGCTTCCCCCTTAGCAACCACTAAATGGTGGCCATGTTGTTTTTGGTCTGCTGGTCCCTGCATTGTAAATCCATGTTTTGCATAAAACCCACATTTGTGGGTTTATAACCTTCATTTTTATGTTTTATACAGCGCAGCCCATTTGCGCGAGGCTGCGCTGCGTTTAAACACCGGCGATCGCCAAAAAAAAAAAACATATTTATTTCTCATATTTGCATCGGGGTACCTTCCAATGGCCACATATTTGGCCATTGGCATGCTGCCTGACACATATGCACCCTTTATTTGGAGCTGACATGGCTCCATTGTGATTTTTGCAGAAACATACTCAGTTGTCAACTGAGTAAATTTCTGCAGCTAAAACGGCTCTTACACGGGCTGCTTTCTGTTTCGTGGATCGCTACTCTACCTCATTTGCATGCCTTTTGGCTGCAAGTGAGGTATTTAGCATATCCACGCCCAGTCCGTGTAAGAGACGTTTTAGCTGGTCTCTTACACAGAGTTTCGGGCTGTTCCTGGATCGCGAGGCTTGCATGGAGTCTTACACATCTCTTACACTCCGTGCAAGCCTTCGTGAATCCTGCCCAGTGTATGAAGAAGACTGGCACTGAATGACGTAGTGTAGATAGCTGTGATGGGGAGGGATGGATGACAAAAAGAGTATGGCAAAATGATACACTAGAGAGGAGAATACCTGAATGGATATAGGACAAGGATTAGGGCCGGATGCCATTTCTGATGATAGGGCAAAACCTGGCAATTATCCATCTCATTGACTGACATCGTGGGCATATTGTGTGTCTGGTGTCCAAATGACTGGGGCATGACAATCATGTGACTTGGCAAGTCCTGACAGGAGACCCACCAGAGTGCTATGTCAGGTAGGTCGCTGTCAGAACCTTTTTTTGCCACTAACAGAAAAAGAGGCTACAAGACAAGTAGCTGCAGAGATGACTAGTACTCCCTTCAGGCCACATACCTATCCACACGTAAGTGCAAGAAGTCTGGACAAAGCCAAAAATAATGGAGGAGAAACTCCACAAAAGAGGGACATTTTTAAATATTGCTCTTATCAACTTAGAAAGCTGTTAACACTAAAATATTTTACATTAGCATGCATTTTCTGAAGGATGCATTAGCATGCATTTTCTGAAGGATACAAAGTCTGAAACTCAAATGTCTGGTATTATTCAGTGACATTAATCCTTAATGATTTACTAGAAAACTGGACATTATATGAGGGACAGACCAAAAATAGATCAAAAATCTGGATAGCTGAGAGGCCACCTTCATCAGGGTGATCTCCATTCCCCCTCACTGACAGATGGACTTGATGAGCACTGTTGATGAAGCACCAGAGGCATTATCAAGTTCAAGTCAAGGCATTTGTTGCCATTTCATGACCTCCATTGCAACTGGACCCCCATACACAAAAGAAAAAGACAGCACAGTAGTACACACACATATAGTATTCATAGAATGGCAGATTCACAGAGGAGTTGCACACACGACATATGCATCCAGCTTCTGGGAAAGTTAGTCCATACATCTGTGAAATCATCTCATGTTCATATCTCACTTCTTGGCCATCGTAAAAAAAAGTACGCACATGTCAGAACACAAAACATGGGGTAATACAATAACAGGAGGAAAACTGCATGCAATATACATCCATCATTGTCCCTAACCTGAGGCTCCATCTGCTAAAGTAGCTCACGGTGGTGCTGCCGCCAAAGGTTACTGTCCTAATATCAGTACTGCACAGCACACTGTGTAATGCAGTGGCATCACTACTCACCATCCTTAGAAATAACATTACTGGCCTAATATCAGTACTGCCCAGCACACTGTGTAATGCAATGGCATCACTACGCACCATCCTTAGAAATAACAGGTTACTGTCTAATATCAGTACTGCACAGCATACTATGTAATGCAGTGGCATGACTACTTACCATTCTCAGAAATATACGCCAGGTGCCTATCTAGTACAGCAGGTGCACACAGAAATCCTACTTCAGGAAGAACAAGAATGTAAGATAACAGGACATTGCTGAATGCAGTATAAGTCTTTGTAGTTGATGAACAGTGCTATGGAATATCTTTTTTAGAATAAAGATGTACACACCAAGCAAGCTGTTAAAGTCGGTGTTAAACATTTACATGATAAGAATTACATATGTGAGGTCTGCTGTCCCTTTTTATGAGCTCTAATATAATACAGATTTAGCCAGTTATCTAGAATTTGTTCTGTTATTTATTTATTTATGTATTTATTTATTTGTGTCATTGATTTGTAATGAATTAATTCATTTCAGCCTTTCAGGAAGTACTCCTTACCTATTCTTGCAGTACTGTCTTTCAAATGGAGGATGTGCATCTCTTCTCTATTTAATGTTCTACGAGAACTTGATTTGTCGCAGTTGAGTCTGACTGAGTTGTGTTTATTTATTTTGGGAATTGTGGTCCATCTTTTGTATTTGTCAAATCTGAATTGTTATCTGCAGCATAGCTCTCAAGTATAGAGATTTTTGCAGAATGTCCAGATTTTTGCCTCCTATTTTTGGTCTGTTTTTCATAAAATTGTGGTTCTCTGGCAAATTAATAGCAAGACATTAAAGATTGAAGTTAGAAAATAATGACAGACATTTGAGTTTCAGACTTCATACTCTTCAGAAAATTAATGCTAATGCAAAACCTGTTATTCTATCAATTTTATTTGTAAGAGCAATATTTAAAAATTGTCCTGATTTTTGGGCCTTTGTCCCACTTTTATTTATTGCTTTGTCCAGATTTCTTCCTCTAAGAGGTTGAGAGGTATGCTGAGCATATTTTTACTGCATCCTTGTTTTCTTTAATCTGTGTTGGGATATGATATTTGACTAATGTTGAAGATGCAGCTGATACATAGCTCCGTTTATTTTCTTTCTTGATAGTGTTGCCCAGTAACAGCATAGTTTGGCTTTTAATTTTTGCCCAATTGGGGGATGATGGCAACAGTACCTGTCATTACTTAGCTGGCATCTAGTCCAATACTATTTTCCAACTAATTGACTGTAGTTTATTTTTCTTTATGTGTTTTCATTGTATTTACTTAAAATATCTATAGCTAGATTCATGTTGCATTGGTTGGATTTAGACAGAGTAGTTGTAGGGGGGTGTTTTTCTTTCTACTAAATGCAGCACGTGCGTGCTTTTTCTTTATTGAGTCTTAGTAGTGGGTTTAATGTAAAGGTTCTGGATGTTTTATGGATAGTGATAGCAAAACATGTAGCTACACAGTTCTGATTATGCACATAGGATAAGCATGAATAAAATATATACATTCTGTGGAAGCTATGTAATATGTGCATCTTATTGCAAATATACGTTTTATGTGTTGTTCTTGGGGGAGGTAGATAGTTGAGCTTGTTTGCTCAATTTGTTGAGAAGCAAATTATCCTTCCTATTCACTCCAGGAGACAATGCTGTTCATTTGCATACTCACTCAACCTCACTATTCCTTACTTTAACTATCCATTGGTTGCCCAGGTTACTGAACACCTGACCTCCATTACTAATTATTTGAAAACCACCAAGAAAAGCATGAGTGTCTAATACGCCAAAATTTTGAGTGATGAAAAACTCACTTATCATTGCTAGAAGGGTCAGTGGTTATGTTCTTCTAAGGAAATGTATGAGATTTTGAACTGGAGTCTTTTCAGCATGTTAGAAATGGCATTAAAATAACATTTTCCCTTTCTAAGAAAATATAATTTGTTTTCGTACTAACTTAACACTGGTTGTAATTAAGGCTCAGATTTTTTTCCCAGTGGTGATGCATTTTATATAGCCAGATTATTTAGAAAAGGAGCTGATGCGGTTAAAGAGTTACTAAGACAATGTCCTGCTGACTCATCAGCTGAACTTTGTGCATTAGCCAAGGCAGAATCAGCAGTCAGGAAACAATTACTGCAGAGAATACTTTGTGGACTTGATAGCTACTTCCTTTAAGGTTTACTCTCCTGTCAGGTACAAATGAAGGAACACCTTGCATCATTTCACAAATGGAATCATATTTTAACATTCTAGGCAAAGGAAACTGAGAAATGGTTTGAAGGATAGGTGTGGAAGATGTTGTTTCAGAATGAAAGGGATGAGGGGAGCAGAAATTTCCAAAAACACATGGACGATTTAGATGCCAAAAATGAATTTCAGAGCTAGTTTTATCTTTCATTGAATCCTAGGAAAATACTTGGCTAATGACTCTAAAAGGCCTTTTTAAGCCTAGCCATGCCTGAGCATACATTCTTCAAAGTAGGTTTGACTTAAGTTAGAAGCCCTGGTGCTTTATTCTAAATAAAATCTCAGTATGAACAATCCATAGATGCTATGAGGAGTAGCTATACAGCTACTCGAGAAACAGATTTAAATAACTGAAACCATTTCTGCCAGTACTGTCTAAAACTTACATCAAGGAGAAAAGCAGGCATTTCAAACCAAAATTACAAAATATTTTATATCTGTGTTTCCAGCACTGTAGCTGTCAAAAGGGGGTTCACATTACACAGTGTGAGTATACACTGTGATCCATCAAATACAGCTAATAAAAATATCCATATCAAATGCATACTCTGTCAGTGACTAGCCATATCACAGACAGGACAAAAGATTAGAACATGCTCAGATGCATTTGAAGAAGTAAAGCACTAAGTCTTAGACCAATAATAATAAAAACATAGACTGACAAAAAATATTTATTTCAAAAGGACACTGCAAGGACATAGTAAAACTACTTATCTAGGAACTTTATATATCTTTATATAATTTACTAATAAAGCGGGTTTTGGAACAGTCCACCAACCTGGTTTGAAATAGAAAATAATAAATTGTGAATAATACAGGTTTTATACATACATGCATACATATATATAAATATATATATATATATATATATATATATATATATATATATATATATATATATATATATATATATATATATATATATATATATATATATATATATACATATGGATCTAGGACTTTTGATAGAAAGATCAAAAGCCCGAATCCATTACCAACGAACACACTTTAACGGATGCGCTTTCATCGAAAAAAAAGCTTTCGTTAAAGTATGTTAAAAAAAAAAACACAAACTCTACCTGAATGAAGGAGGCAAGCCCCCCTGCACCCCCCACACCCTCTCTTACTTTAATATTCTCACTCCAAGGTCGCACTACAGTGTGGAAAAGGGAATTTTCCCTTACCGCACCGTAGTATGACCAGAACAACAAGCATACTTACGTGAAAGTGTTGCTTCGGTGAACAGCACTTTCGTGCAAGTATGCTCACCAAATTGGGATTCGGTGAAAGATGCAGTCGAGCATCTGTACGGATCCCATATATATATATATACACATCCACTTCAGATGATCGAACTTTTAAAAGTTCAAATTTTATATGGCCAAGACCATATGATTGAACTTTTAAAAGTTCGAACGGTCTGAATGGAGATCTCCGTACAGTGCGGAATGGGAAGATTTCCCTTTTCTGCAATGTAGTGTGATCTCAGAGTTGGTATATTTAAGTATTATGGGGTGTTTGGGGTCTTGCCCCACTGCTAGAAACATTTATTTTATTTTATTTTATTTATTTATTTTTTTTACCATGTTCGACTTTTGAATGTTCGATGTTATGGTTTCGGCCATATGCAATTCGAGCATTTAAAAGTTCAATTAAGTGAAGTACAACTCTCTCTCTCTCTCTCTATATATATATATATATATATATATATATATATATATATATATATATATATATATATATATATATACACACACACACACACACACACACACACACACACACACACACACACACACATACATACATATGGGTTCACTTCTAAATCCTGAAACCCGAAATCCTGAGACCAAAATCTTGTAAGTTCAAAATACTGAATCTCATAATACTGAAAACACACAGGATACCAGATACCTTACTAAAAGTATAGAAGGCCTACACAACATGTCCTACATGGATTTACTCAGTGCACTGTCATTATACTCTATATCCTACAGGCTGCTTAGAGGTGAACTGTGTCTGGCATACAAGGCATCCTCCAATCCATTACTGATAGACATATTGCACATCAGCAAGTTAAATGATAAAAAAATATTTGATCTAGGTATCTAAATCTGGCGTTGTTGTCTCACAGCAAGAGGTTCTCCTGTTCAAGTCTCGGCTGGAGTGCCTTCTGTGTGGAGTCTGCATGTCGTCCCCGTGGTCGAGTGGCGTTCAAAAGACATGCGTGAATGGGCGTGCCTTCATTGAAGATTGGGTGTCAGGCTGGCCAACTTGGCACCATAAAAACATACTGCCAATCATTAGTGGACCAGAGTTCCACTGTGGTGACCCCTAACCGGGAAAAGCCGAAAAGACAAACAAAGTTTAGAAGGACAATTATATCTCACAGAGGATACCGCTGCTGTGGAATAGTTTCCCCATCCAGGTTAAACAAGGTTCATCCTTGTCCATATTCAAGTGTGACTTAGATCTATGTATAAGAAACCGAAAATTTAGCCCAGGACTGCACCCTGTGCCACTAATGGACAGAAGAAGCTCCTAAATGCTTTATCCCATGCACAGGTCACCTAAAATTATCTGTGGCTTGATCCCAGTTATTCTCATTAGGGGTAATATGCAATTATTGACCATGGTATGGGTAATGCCAATTTTTAACCAAATGGGATAGGTTATTTTGAGCAAAAAAAGGAAAACTGTCTAGGCATAAAATGGCATGCAAGGGCATGTAGCCCTGTACTTACCTACAAAACTATGAATCTTTATTCTGGATATCGACATAGCTGGCCATCTGACCAGCTGCCTTATATCCATAGTGTTAATGTTAATATTAACTGAAGAAACAGACACTATTATTTTATATTTAGCTAATTACTCCTCATACCTCTCAACTGTCCAGATTTTTGTAGAATGTCCAGATTTTTCCCTCACTTTATTAGTCTGGTTCTCATAAAATTTGTGGCTTTCTGACAAATCACTGCGGATTAAAGTCGATAAATAATGAAATGCATTTTAGTTTCAGACTTCATATCTTTCCAAAATGCATGCCAATACAAATCCTGTTATTCTAACAACTGTCTACGTTTTTAAGAGCAATATTTAAAATCTGTCCATATTTTCGAGCATTTGTTCGCTTCTCCATTATTTTATGCTTTTTCCAAGTTTTCTGCACTAAGAAGTTGAGAGGTACGTTCCTCCTGATTACAATTACAGACACCTTTTTCATATTTCTGATTTTATGCCAGTCAACATGAAACAAGATTCTGATTATAGACAACAAAATCATATGTATATTGTTGCCTAATGTTTCTGCGTCATGACTTCAAAATTTTAATTAACTGGCTTAGCGATGTAGAATCATAAATGAAGAAAACAATTGCAGGCAGTTGAACATTAAACATTTGCTACACTCATTCTGTCCAATTAGTAAAATGTATCAGTATAGAGGCAACTCATCATGGTGAGTTTTTTCCTACAAGCTCATTATAGCCTGCATAAACTACAAATAATGGATGAATTTCAGGAAAATGCTCCTTAGATTTGCATATCACCTATTTTCAGTTTACATGTAAGACTGTGCTAGAGTTTGTTCACATCTCATAACCTTAAGCCTCTGTACCTTCACTTGTTTCCATGTTCCCCCAGATTAAGTTGTCAGAATAAAGGCAAACTGAGTAAGCAGCTGGACAAGTTTAGGTGGACTGTCTACGCTGGACTGCATCCAGAACAAGAAGTAAACCAGGAGCAATAAATCTCTGTGTATAAAATGTCTACTAAATGAAACATGCTTGTTAGTAGGAAGCCTTTTAATCTCTCTACAAGTAATGGGAAGTAAGATGAAACTAACCAAGAAATGTTACCCTCTGATAAACAACAGTGTTTAAGACATTGTGTGATGCCTCAGAGCAGTAGATATATATATTTTTTATCTAATATAGACATTTGCTTAACATAGCAAACACTGTATAGCCTCAGTCAGACACAGGTCGCATCAGCTCATTTTTTGGTGCCTTTGCTTATGCAAGCATATACACAGTGTACAGCACTAAAGGCCTAACAGCAGACACAATTTGACTTTGTTGTACTGTACCAGTATGCAAGACATTATTCTTTGTTATCTAACCATACAAACAGACAGTGAATGCCGATGAGCCAGGATTTCTGCATGCCTAATACACATGTACAGTCCTTTTCTTGGTACATGTGCACAGCTTTGGCCTTCTACTCCCTGAAGCACAGAATCAGTTTTGTTTAGCTTTTCCTCCGCTGCTTCGCTGAGATGCACACACAGCTAATCGTGTCCTGGTAAGTAATACTACTTAAGCCGACTCATATTCTGCCCAGTATACGCTCATATATTTTGTCTCATTCTCCTTGTGATTGCTTTCTTTTTTAGCCCCATGCTCTGCATCTCGCTAAGCTTGGACATTGTGCTACTCAAAACCCTTGCTAATCCACTGCCTGACTGTGCGAGTACCTTGCCTTATTCATATATTTTTCATATCTCAAAAGGCAGATATTCACTACCTTGTTCATTCCTTCTTGTTGTTTCCTTATAAATCTCTCATAAAGCCACTATATCATAGACTTTCCACCAGTCTCTAGTTTACAAACCTTATTTTATCTTCATTTCTTCAATAACAGTAGTGACTCATTTTACAACCTTCGTGGAAATCATCAGCTCTAAGTATTAAAGTGTTTCTTCATTTCTTATCATCCTATATCACCCTTTTCTGTCTAAATGGCTCATTCCTCTAATTTTATCCACTTCTCAATACTTTAATCCCAACTCTCATTACTTAATGTATTTTATCATTTTGTCTATCTTTTCCCTGTTAATGTCACTCCATTTGCACTTTTTCCTCACTTCTTCAGGCAGCCTTTCACACTGTTGCCAGGGGATACTATAATCCTCACATTCCTCAGGTTACGCATGTCATTAAGTGCTCTGTTAAAACAGCATTGCTGTCACTACCTGCCTCTCTCCGTTTTCATTTTCATTCATGTGCTTTCCAGTAATTTCTCTCTTAACAGCCAGAAAAGGCTATCTTCTCTCAAAATCCAAACTAAGCCTAAATAATTATCCTAGCACTATTTTTTATTCCAACTCTCAATTTCAACTGAATATATTCCAGTCTTCTATTTTAAAAGTCTCGCTCAAAGCTAAAGCAGTTGCTGAACTGCTAAACAAGCTTAACATAAAATTCTCCCCCAAAAGCAGTATACCACATATCCTGCCTTCCTTAAAATGGCAGCCTCATATTTAGCAAAACCACAATCCCACATTTATAACATCTTTTCTGTGTACTGGACTGCTACCAAATTAATTTGCATATGCTCAAGTAATATGTCTACCCAAATCTCATAATCCTAATGGACCTCATGACTGCAGGTCCATCTTAAACCTCTACTCTCAAACAAAAATCATGAAAAATGAATAAGCCAACACCTAGTTGATCTTTTTAACAAATATTGTCTACTTAAAAATGACCACCAAGGTTTTTAAGGTGGGTTTAGTACCACGGCAGTGCTCTGTACTATTACTAAAGCTATATACTTAGTCGTGAGAAATGGCCTTTTTACAGATATGGTTTCATTGATATCACCTTTGATATCAACCATAATATCCTTATTAAAACTAGAAACACAAGTCACAGCATACTTTATTGTTTCTCTTTCTATCTAGATAATTGAATCTTTCAGGTAGGCTGTGGCCCAAATGTATCAAATGCAGGAACATGTCACATCATGTTTTCCTTAAGGTTCTGGTCTTGGTCCAGTTCTCTTCTCTTTCTCTATTTCTCGCTCTTCCTAAATTAATTAATCCAATATCTTCAGTCCCTGAGTATAGCAGTGTACACAAATCAGTTACTCATACAAAACTCAGATAAACATTCCACTTACTCACAAACTAAACTACAAGTCAATTTTACTACAATTTGACATTGGATTTCCAGGGCTCAGTGTACTATCAACTCAAAAGAATACTGCCTGTATGTTTCTTGGTATTAATAAAAATCTTCAACAACCTTAACAAATTACTATAATTGAAACAGTAGGCCATCCTGTCTCCCAGTTGTCACATTGTATATACAATAGCTTAAACAAGACCTAACACTATAATTTCATCACCATACTGAAGTTAATATCAACAATGTTCTCAAGCAGTCAAGGCCCTGTTATCCTAACACCATCCTCCCTTCACCCCCCTTTCTACTTAAAAAAATCTCACATAGAACTCAGCAACCTACTTGAAGACATAACCACAGCCCCCACCCCCCATTTCAGACTACATTTTTCCTAGTTTATCTACTACTGAATGGAATTTCTAACCCATTTCCTTCACCACCTCTTTACCCTTTGCCTAACACAAAATAATAATGCCAAATATCTGGAGAACAGCATTTTCTAGATGCACAATCTAAACTTCAGCTTTTTATACATCCGATTTTCATCCTACCCACTCTTGGCAAGGTGTTAGAAAAAAAATCATTTATATCCATTTCTCAGGCTACATTCAATAATGCCATTTCCTTACCTTAAAACATCATTGATTCTAGACAGGGTTTAATACAATGATGACAATTTAGTGCAGAACTAATGACATTCTCCTCAATATGGAAAATGTAACTTGACAAGAGCAATACCCTTTGACCTCATAAAAGACTTTGACCTAATCAACTACCAACTCCACCATTTAATATTGGCATTAGTTATACATCTATCACATGGTTCAGGACTTCTTGCCAAACAGATTCTTCAAAGTTTAATTAGGGTCTTCCTTCTTGCAGCTCATACCTCTTTCAATGGTAATACCCCCAAGGTTCACTCCAAGCTCATCTTCTCCATTTTCATTAATAAACTACCTCATGACATTCCTGCTTTACAACTTCTTCTATATGCTGATGACATGGTCATTTTATGCCCAGCCACAACCACTCTGCAGAAGAAAAACAACTGTAAAATGAGTTTGACTCAATAACCACAAGTGAATAGTTAACCCCATAATGGCAAAAATCCTGTTATTTAGCACCTCACAAAATGTTAAAAAACATAAAAGTCACTACCTTTTGAGGCACACCAATAGAATCAGAACCTGTCAGAGATTTGGGATGCATGGCTAGATTTAAAGAAGCCCTTTTGGTTATTAGCCTAGTAGGGGTCCAATTTCTAATCTCAAAATATTGAAATCTCGAATTTCAGTATTTCAGGACTAGAATGTCAAAAGTACAGTTATTTGAAACTCCACTTTGTCAAATGTCAGTCTCCCAAATTCATGTTAGGTATGCTGTGATGTGCAATGTAGTGTGATCTGTCTCTTTAAGGGTAGTGTGGTCTGGTGGCCGATGTTTATTTACATAGGAAGATTGAGGTAGGTGTTCAATCTTTAAGGGTTTTGGTAGAAATTTGTTAATATTTAATTTTTGTGGGGATTTGTAGAAGTAGCTTGGGGTAGGTAGGTAAGAATGTATGTGTGTGACTGCTGAATGCAATGTTTTTGTACATGTGTAGTGTGTGTGTGTTATTAGTGAGCGCAAATGTGACTGTCTGCAGTGGGAGTGTAAGACAAGCAAGGGAAGCATTTTTTTTTGAGTTAGTGCGATCTCGGAGTTGTTATATATCAGTAGCGGGGGTGTTGGGGGATATGGCCCCCTGCAGAAATGTATGGTTGACTATAGTTTGAGTTATTTATTGTTCATGTGTTGTTTTTGGGGGAGGGTTGGATTTTTAGTTGTGTTTTCTTATTTTCAATATTTTTATTGTCTGTTATTTTGTACTTTCATGTTTGTGAGGTTTCGACATTCTAGTCTCAAAATACTGAAATTCAAGATTTCAGTATTTCCAGATTAGAAAGTGGACCTCCTAGTACACACCTATCAACCTATGAACAACCAACTCCTTTGAATATCTTGATTTATGGTAGGAGCAGGCACTAACATTCTGTATCTATATTGAGAAATCAAAGGCAGAAGTTAACTTGCTCTCACCCTACCTATCCAAACTAACCAGGGTAGCTATAAGCAAAGGAGTGCTTCTGGTCAATCTCAAACGCAGACCACCCATAATAACCATTCCATCCAAGAAAAATTCCTCCATACTACAGACTATTTGAAACAAAATTGGTCACTTCATCGGCAGCTCACCATCTCGTGAACACCACTGCCTCACACTCAGAAAAGCCAAATGGATGCCAGTGAAGCAGTGAAGAGCCCTGCTGCTAGGTTCTTTCATCTTCAAACTTCTCTAGCTGAAGTCATTCTCACCACTAGCTGCTAAACTTTGTAGCACACACACACACACACACACACACACACACACACACACACACACACACACACACACACACACACACACACAGTACAACCTCAGATGCTTCTCCCAACAACCACCAACTCCAACCATTATAAACAGTGCTGTAGTGTCTCCCAGCAACCCCCATTCCAACTCTTTCTCCCAACCACTCTTTCTCTAACTTTGCTGATAAATGTTGGGAACACATCCCCACCCCAGTGTAAATACACTATGATCTCCCCTCACCACCTTCACAACTGAAGTTAAAAAATTTCCACACCAAATCAACTCTACTTGCTTCTCAGAAGGCCACTTCATTCAAGGGCCTCTCAACCTCTCACATTGCTCCCTTTCTCAACTACTAATACCCGTAAAATTCACACCCATTCCTGATTTTCACTACATTACAGCATTTCCACCATGATGTAAACCTGAGATACAGTAATGTTAAATTGTAAAATGTTCATGTCTGTCATATTGTTGCTACATTTATTAAATGCTACTCTATGGTATTTGTTACATATTGCTACTTTCTGTTATTTTTGTTGTTATGTGCAGCTTACTTCCTCATTGTTCCACCTTTTTCTTTGTGAATTAATTCATCAGGGCAGTACCTGCAAATGATCAGTTATGATCAGTGTACTATCACAGTAAACAAATGTAAACTAAAGTAACAAATCTGTTACCCATTTGTCAGATTCCAGAACATATCATTGCTTATTTCTTATAAAAAAACAATTGTTCCTGCAACAGCACAAACTACATTTCTCTTGTCTGTCTTTCTATTCAAAATAGTCATTCAATGTAAATGCCTTCATTCTGTTTCTAATAGTCAAAACCTCTACTTAATCCATAAAGATGCGAATGGGGGAGTATACTAATTTAAAGGACATGGCTTCAAATCAAAAGTTGGAGCAATTTCGTCTGTTCAGAGTAACATACCATTGGACTCAAGAAAGGTGCAATCTTATCTAAACTTTCAAAAAATTAAAGAAACACCTCCATGCTGAAAATAAATCCAAATGTTGCAAATACTGTAGTTGATATTATTTCAAATTAAAGCCTTCATTACAATATTCCTGTGACAATGTTACTAAATATTTGTGCCCTGTAGTTTTGCATTTGAGTAACTAGATCACTGAGTATTGTAATTATGATATGAATAATGTCTATTGTAGTAGTACCATGGATTTTCAAAGCATATTTGTGGCTGCTCTCTTAGCCTGGGTCAAGGTTGGAAAGTGTCTTTGTGCCAATCCACTTACCAGATTAAATAATAATAAATACCTTATTTTTTCCTTCAGCTGAATCACTTCATAGCCCCAAAACTCATCTAAACCATGAGTGTTACTGATTTCAGATGAAAAATCAGCTCTGACTTTTCTCCATAGATGTCAGACTCATCAGTGGCCTTCAACAGTCCTCCCTACATTCCCATTAATCAACAGAAATTTGCAACCCAGGCAAAATGCATCTTTTATTCCTCCCTATCCATCTTTCTTGTTATCTAACCATTGTTCTTTCTAGCACTATTTCACTGTCATGAATAATCAATGTATAATAAGCATTCCTTTTCTTTCATTATCCTTTACTATACCTGTGCTGAACCTTATAAAATGGCAGCTATTTAGCCACTGCCTTCCCTAATTATCTAGGCAACATTCCTTTTCCCCATTCCTAAATGTTGTCCTTACACAGAAACCATTTATTTCTTTCTCCATGTAGTCCTCTTTAATTTTTTTAATTATTATTTTGCTATTCTTGTTGTTTATCAAAGAAAAACAGTGCTGTTTCCTTTTGTCTCCCTCTCCTTTTTTAACAACAAAACAGTACCACCTTTACTTGTATAATCATTGGATGGTATATTTGTTTTGCTAAAACATATTGGTGCAGCACTTATATTGCAGCAGTGTGACAACACTTACCTCTAATGCAAATATTGATTTCTGTTAAGTCTAATACATTATCTTACAATGTACAGGCATATTAATTGTTTGCAAGGGAGCTCATGTAAGGGTTAAATGGTAACACGGACTGCTGCTGAACTGTAACAAATGAGCGGTCCATACACAGAAGATAGAACTTATATAACCCTGGAATAATTATGTGCACACACACACACACACACACACACACACACACACACACACACACACACACACACACACTTACTTCTAATATTTGCAAAAAGATAGAGACTTTTCTTTGGTTAGGTGATTTTCATTTTGTACAGAATAAAACAGAGGACAGAAATACAAACTCAAGGATGTCCAATGGAACAAATCATTAAACATGGCAGGCTTTAGAAGATACTCATATAAAAGTGAAAAGATGTGATTCATGTAAAAGGGAATGTATAGAACAACAATACAGAAAGAGAATGGTTTCTCATAATTTGATTTATAAGAATACATGTATTTGTGGTAGGGCAGAGTGTGGTGAAATTATGATGGTAGGCATTAAATCATAAAGAAGGTATTGGTTTGAGCACAGAAAGTACAGATAATATAGATAAGGGAATGTAGAGGATATACTAGCATCTAGACATAGCTGAAAAGGGATCTATATTAAATCAGTGAATGCTTAAAAAGTGAACACTGATTTATCGATCCCATGTAAGTGAAAGCTTACTATCCCAAACACTTAAAACAGTGATTTTTTTCCAAGGGAAAAAAATTGCTGTTCCACAAAAGAAGAGAAAAAAAAACCATTAAAACATTACATAAAGTGGGGAACTGTGCCTCCACACCCCCTTTTTTAAATATACCAACTCAGAGATCGCACTACAGTGATGAAAATAGCAAAGTAATGGAGGTGACCAAGTGATTTCTTTCCCTCAAGACACATTCGATCATATAATATGAACCCCACTATCACAATAGTAAAACACATAAAAGCAAATAATCCAACAAAAATGTCACAGGATACCTTGTCCTTGAAAATAACCAGACACCAGGCAGGGTAAGGTTATAAGCGCTTTTGTTCCCTTTATTCACACTCAATAGAAATGGAACTGCATCAGATACAAAACCTTACACACTTCACCCCTTTTTTATATACAATTCAATTGATTAATCGCAATCAATTAACTTAAATGAATTAATTAGTTAAGTGTGCTCTCAAGTTAAAAACACATTAATATGTTCTTTCTTTAAAAATATATAGCTTTGTATAATACATGAATAATTCTATAAAAACACATATATGATAAACATTTCATCTGTTAAGAAAATATATTTATAAATAACAATACATATATTAGATACTAACTTAATTGCTTCTATGTTCAACCACTTAAACCGTTTTTGTCTAATCTCATCTGCCTTTAAATGAAGCAAGCTCCTTAGAGAAATCCTGTCATTGATACCAGGAAAACACTGTGGCATTCAACCAAACCTGCCAGTGTGTTTCCCTGTATTCTAAAAAAAACAGAACCAATTAACCCCCCTCTCCTGTCTACCTACCTTTTCCAATACACAGAAGAGGAATTTTTTAAAATCCTTACAGTTTATACTGTGTCTAAATTAGGCATTTGTTTTGTCTTGTCTCCTAATTGCATAAACATGTTGGTAAATTCACTTTTTTAACTTGTTTTCCATTTTTCCTATATAATATGCACAGCATAACTAGCACAAGGCCACATAGACAACTCATTTTGTGTTACAGTTATAATTCTCTGTCACTGGAATTATTCTATTGTGACCCTTTGTCACTATATTCCTGGATTTATAGATGTACCTACATTCCCTGCAGCAGTTGCATTTCCTCATATTACCTAATGGAATCCTATCTTTGTCTTTCTTCCTTTCAAATAAGTTCTTAATGTTGGGTCTCTTCTGAAAACTATTTTTGGTTTATTACTCAGTTTTTCAGTTAATCCATATGCCCCAAAAACACAATTCCAATTATTTTCCACCATTTTACGGACCTCTACACTATCCTCATTATATGTTAGCACACAGCAAGTAGTTACCTCTTCCATCTTCTTAACATTCAACAAGCTCTCAGTTTTTTTCAATAATGGGGGATAAAAGTCTTCTCTCCTGCTTATTACATAACTCTCCCATCTCTCTAGGACACTAGTTGGGCAACCCCTTATTCCCAGCATAGTCTTTAACTTTACCATTTGTTCTTTAAACCTGTTGTCATCTGTTGTTAGTCTTGATATTCTAATCATTTGGGCCTTTACCAGATTTCTTTTTCACCAAAAGAGGTGGTCACTCTCAAAGTGCATATATAACTATTGGAGTGGGTGGGCTTCCTGTATATACATGATTCATAACATCCATCCCTTCTATTTTTGTATAGGTGGACGTCCAGATAATTAACTGCTTCTTTCTCAAATTTACTGGTAAAGCTCAAAAAATCAGTAGTGGCATTGATGTTGTTGTGTCTTTCGGCTTTTCCCGGTTAGGGGTCGTCACAGCAGAACTCCGGTCCGCTAATGATTGGCAGTAGATTTTTACATGCCGAGTCGCCGGCCCTGATGCACAACCTTCAATGAAGGTACTCCCATTCACACATGTCTCCACACAGAAGACGCTCTAGCTGAGAATCGAACAGGACAACATCTTACTGTGAGGCGACAATGCTACCGCAGCACCACCACCGCGGATAGTAGTGGCATTGATATAGTTTAAAATATCATCTGCCTCATCAAGCCCACCTTCCCATAATATTAGAATATCGTCCAAAAATCTATAATATCTAAAGATATTTTTCCTAAACATTGAATTTAACATAAATTTGGTTTCCCAATACCAAAGAATGATATTAGCAAATATTGGGGCTACTGCTGCACCCATTGCTAACCCTCAGGTTTGCTTGAAATGTTCCCTCTGAAACCACACAAAATTATTTTTCAGAACCAATTCCATGAGGGTGGCTAAGACATACACCATGTCCCTTGAAAATCGAGTTCCTTCCCTTAGTGCTTCCTGAAAATATTCCATTCCTTCTTCATGTGGGATACAAAGAAAAAGGTCCTTAATATCAATAATCAAGAAATAGCTTCTTCCTTGAACTAATTCTTTACCATGCACTGTAATAAATGCCAAGACTCCTTCAAGACATGTTTTTTTTATCCTAAATCCTTTTAAATGGAGATCTAACATTTTTGCCAAGGGTTCTGTTTTACTCCCACCTCCTGCCACTATGGGTCCTAATGATTTATGAATTTTGGGGATCCCAAAGAAGGGTGGGGTTACAGGATTGTTCACCTTTAAGTATCTCACCTCATTTTCACTGAAGGTATATTCCTGGAAGAGGTCTTCCAAAATCATATCTAATCTAGCATTAAAGATGTTAACCTCATTCAGTAATGCTGCACTAGAGTAGGACCTGCCATTCAAATATTTCATCATTCTTGTGGTGTAGTCATAATGTTCCATTACAACTACCCTCCCCCATTATCGGGCTTCATGATTCTTACTTTTTGGTTCCCCATTAACTCTGTTGATGCCTATTGTTCGTCTTTTGTTAAATTTTGTTTAATCCATCTAGTCTTATTCCCTATTAAATTCCTGTATTCAGTTTTGTTCAATCTTTTGAAAAGGGCCACTGGTGGTAATGGGGGGGGGGGGGTTATAAGTTTTTTTTCTTTTTAGGGTTACTGTAGTTGCATCACTCTCCTTCCTATTCTGCATTACCAACTTTAAATGTATAGCCCTTGCAAACATTTTCAGATCTAAAATTGTATAAACCATATAATTCTGTTTCTTAGGGATAAAACTAAACCCTTTTACAAATAGTTCTGCATGGGTGTTATTTAATATGATTCCACTGTAGTTATAAATCTTAAGGCCCTTATATTCCAGAATACAAACATTTCCATTTTCATTATTGTCATTACTGTTCCTGTATTATTACTATTGTCATTATACAGAGCTTCAACAGGGACATTATTACACTCAAAATCATGCTGTAAAATCATGATGCTGTTGGAAGTTGGCTCTGAAGAGAGAAACTACAAGCAAGTATTTTTTGTGAATTATAGACTTTGACACTTTTTTGGACACTGGCTCTGAAGAGAGAAACTACAAGCAAGTATTTTTTGTGAATCATAGACAGACCAGTGTTTACTGACAAGTTCCTGGCAATGGATAAGTCTGTGGACAATATTAGTAATGATGACAGTGTAAGTCTTACACAGCTTTTTGCTTTAATATCCCAAATTAATACTAATGCTCCGCTAGAGCAAAAGAAATTCATACTGCTAAAGAAATAAATGTTAATAACTGTTTTGCCATTGAAAGGTCTCCTGGTGAGCTGCAGGAAACTAGAACATCCTACTCGGGGCGGTATAGAGAGATGCGAATGCCACTGGAGTAGGCGAAGTGAATGGAAAAGGCTTGCAACCAATGGGTGATGGTGAATTCCTCTCCTGGCTGAACAGGGAACCAATACCATTGTGGGACGGATTTGGGGGCCAGCCAAGAGATGGTGATGATCCTGTTTCCAATTACAAGCATAAAAATCTAGAAATTGGAAAAAAATCTGAAAAAATTCAGGGGATTACAGCTTGACAATATGTTTTTCGAAGACTGTATACGCCTGGAAAGAGTACCAAAGGGGCTAAAAATCTGTAAGTTCCCTAATAACATTCAGAGTGGTTCAGTCCTATGCCAGGAACTTTTAGAACTGTTTTTCTGGACAGGCATTGACTTTATGCGGTTACTAATTAAAGACAATGCAAGAATAATGTGCAGTTTGAAAGATGAAATTGTGACATGACAAAGAGAAATAACTGCTGACAGCCTCTTTGAGACAAATAAAGGGGTTTATTCCACCATCTTTCCGAGGATTGAGCAGCATGAAAATAAAAAGAAAAAAAGAGAAGAAGCCGAAAAGAGACCAGGAAGAATACGAGCAGAAGAGGGCATAACCAATTCCTGGTGCAGGAGGTCGGCCAAGAGTTTCATTCATAGAAACGGATGAAGAAGTTGTGGAAATTTTGCAGGAGATGAGGTTGATGAACTGGAGGTGTTTGGTGAGCAAGGGACTGGTTTAGAGCAGGATTTTTGACCACTGCCAAGGAGATCTGCACGGTTGAAAAGCAAGTATGGCTCCTGGACACCCAGAAACAACAACAAAAAACAGTATTGGGGAGACTATCGTGGGCAACAAGGGGGCCAAAACAGAAGGAAGGGGAGAAAACCACCACCACCACAACCATTCTATCAACAGTAAGGCCATCTCAGTTTGTTGTTAATGACAATTTGAAGTATTTTTCTAACTGTTCCAGTACTAAGGTGATGCATAAGACTGTTGGTGATAAATTTGTGGGGAAGACCGATTATACAAGATTCCAGAGTAAAACAAATGAATAGTCACCTGTGTTTGGTGGAAATGACAGTACTGAGTGTTATACTGACTTTCCTTGTACTATGGTGTTTCAAGACCCTGTTGCTAATACTTGGGACATTGGAAATGGACTGAATACTATAAATCAAAGTTTTAGTAATAATGCCTCATTATTACAGTATGCTGTAGAATGTAATGATTTATCTAATGAAGCATGTCTTAAGGAACTGTATAATGATTTTGATGCAAAGATGGAAAAGCATTGTGTTGAAATTAAACATGAGATATCTGGAATGCATGACTAGCACCAGCTTTCAACATCAGCGTTTTCATATGGAGGCATGCCTTAATATGCCCACTTATGGGAATCAATACCCGGAACTTCTGGCTAAGTGGCAGAAACTCAACCTTGAAGTAAGTTTTTCATACATTCAACTACTGGTTGAGTTTTTTAAACCGCTAGAACTGGAACCACTTGATGCGGTTCAGAGATGACCTTGAAGTAAGTTTTTCATACATTCAACTACTGTTTGAGTTTTTTAAACCACTAGAACTGGAACTGCTTGATGCGGTTCAGAGACAACAAGAAGAGCTATATGAGACTGGTCTGTTGAATTTGGTTGATGTGCGATTATGTGAAGAAATTGACAATCTAGTCTCTATGAGAAAAGACTATTGGCTCAGAAAAGGAAGAAGCTTGAGCGAGATTTGAAAGATTTTGAACTAGGGAATGTCTTTTCATGGCCTAGACAATCTGATAAGGATATTGGGGCAGATAATCACACTAAAAGCCTTATACCAGATCCTAATAGTAAGGATGGGGTAGCCCCTGTAACTGTTGAGCAGAATAACGTAGTCAACAATGATGACAGTGATAATATCTCTGATGTGACCTCAGTATATGTCACTCCTAAGGTTGATAGGAATACTACTCTTGAGCGACGAGTGGTTAGAAGGAAAACATGTGTTATTATGACAGAATCAACGGCGAAGATTAACCAGTTACATAATGTGGATAGACAGGTTTTCTCCTACCTACCTCTGCCCATTGAAACGAAGTTTGTTCAGTCTCTAAATCAGGTGCAGGGGAGAAAGAAAAGGAAACGACCCCCTGATGCAAGAGGGAATAGGACCCTGAAAAAGATGTGGCAGAACAAGAACAATGTTTCATGTATAAGCTGTCTAATGCTGCTTTGTCACCTATAGAACTCAGTATTGGGGAGAGGACTTTTGTTTATTCCTGCCGGTGGTGTGGATGAAGTTAACACTTTAATAGACTTGAAGTTGTTTAATAGAAACTTGATGCTCAAGTTGATTTTTCCTGAAACTGCTAATAATGTTGCTCGGACTTTTAACAAGCCTAGTAGTTTTGTACCTTAAAATCATCCTCTAGTTGAAGCCTTCTCTAGGATGTGTGAGGATGATATTAGAGCTTTGCTAGATAATACTAATAGGCGTTGTGGTTTTAATAATTTATCTTTGGATGAGAAAGCAGCCCTGAATGGGCTTATGAAAAATGAGAACATAGTTATTCGCCCCACTGACAGAGGCGGGGCAATTGTTGTTATGTAGAGGGGTTTTTATTTTGACAGTATTAACATGTTAGATGTTATTTCTACTTATGCTAGAATTACTGTCGAACAAGTACATGATATTATTGCTAATGTGAAAAACACAGTGAATGATTGTGTATTTAATGAATGTATTAATATTGAATTGGCTGAGTATTTAATTGTTGAATCACTCTGCATTCCTAGTTTTCATGGCCTTCCAAAGATCCATAAGGACCCTGTGACTCCCACTTTCAGGCCGATAGTAGCAGGCGCTGGGTGGGCTACAGAACCTTGCTCGATTTTTGTGGAGAAGCAGTTGAGACCCATTCTGGATAAGTCTAATGTAGTTCTGCAAGATTCTAAACATTTTCTACAGAACCTGTACTCATATGTAGAGCAGAATACAACATCTTCTGATTGTATGATGGTGACTATGGATATTCAATCCTTGTTTACCGTCATACCCAATGAGTTAGGTATTGAATATGTGAGTAAATACTTATCTCTGCATAGTGGCTGTGATGGCAATAAAATAGATTTGATTTGTCTATTTATGGAGACCATCCTCAAAAATAATGTGTTTATTTTCAATGGGAGTTATTGTATCCAAACCTCGGGCGTAGCTATGGGCACATCTTGTGCCAATTGTGCCAATAGCTACGCCAACATGGCATTGGCATATTGGGAGGACATGTTCATCTTCCAAGGGCATAAATTTCTTAGCTTGATCAGCTTTTATAATCGCTTTGTAGATGATGTTTATATGTTATGGAGTGGAAATGAAATAGATCTCGTTAGATTTATAGAGTACTTACATGGGACCACAAATTTTCTGAAGTTTACTTTTAAGTATTCTAGATCTACTGTGGACTTCCTGGATGTCACAGTGGACAGAGATATTGATGGGATTTTTAACAAACGTCTATTTAGGAAAGAATGCTATAGGAATTCATTTCTCCATCGAACTAGCATGCACCTACCCCACATTTTTCATAATATAGTGAAAGGGCAAGGGATGAGAGTATCCCGCCTTAATAATGATGACGAAAGATTTGAAGAAGAGATTATAAGTTTGGGGAGACAGTTTAGTAGGAGAGGTTATAGAAAGAGAGAAACTGAGTTGGGCATGCATGCTGGGGCTGAGTTGAGGGGGAGTAGAGCGAAACCATATTTTGGTGCAGCTACTGATAATTCAGGAGCCAGAAGTAAACCGTCTGTTTCATTGACTGTCACATTACAATTCAATAGTGATACTAACACAATAACTGAGATTTTTAAGAAACATTGGCTTATACTTCTTACCGATGACAAGACTAAAGGAATTGTTGGGGAAAGACCTAAGTTTAGGTATAAAAATAAGAGGAATTTGAAACAGATGTTATGTTACCCAGATAAGAATAGACATATAGATAGGGGCCCCAATGTTTAGGGTACTGTCCCCTGTGGTAATTGTAATTTCTGTGACTACATTGAGACTGATAATAGTTTTGTCAGCCCCAATGACGAACATAGGTTTTGTTTTCGAGTATGTGCTGACTGCAACACCAAGGACGTGGTCTATTTAGCACACTGCATTGTATGTTCCTCGTTTTATGTAGGGAAGTGCAATCATAGGCTTAAGGATAGAATAAGGGAGCATACCTATTCTATTAGAATTAAGTATGAGAATAACGCATTGGCTAAGCACGTCATGTCAGAAGGTGAACATCATACATTTAAGTTTCAAGTTATAGATAAGGTACATGAGTCTATAAGGATGGGAGACATTCATAATCACACTGAAAGGGTGGAGTCAACATGGATTCTTAGGATGCAATCTTACAAGGGGAAACGCTTGAATGGTCAGGTTCCATTGAAACCTGTCCTTAAAGCAAGGAGATTATTTAGATGAAGTTTTTTATATACTTTGACATTATTCATTTATGTATATATATATATATATATATCTATATCTATATATATATATATATATATATATATATATATATATATGTATATATATATATAGAGAGAGAGAGAGAGTTTTTGTGCATATATTTTTAATATATGTTTTATATGTATTTATGTAAGTCTATTTTATTATAGTTAGAAGTTGTATAACTTATAATATTTAACATAGTACTGTGTTTCTATGTGTTTGAGAGGCATGGCATGATACATGTTTTTGATTGCTTAGATAGTAGTATATAGGAAGTGGTCTTTTTTCTTTTTAACATCTGATGAAGCAGTGTAGGAGTATAACTGTGAAAGCACTTATTCATTTTGAATAAATACATTTATTTTTATTGGTCTATGTTGCAGTTCATATTTTTAGTTTGTGTTGTTAGTCGTGCATTTCAGATACCGTTTTTCTTACATTGGATTTGTTTTTTGCTCTGTATCTGGATTCATTCCTTTCCCGGTGGCTTGTTTGTTTGTTGCTTATTTCTTTTCTACTGGGTGGAGAGCATGGCTGAAGGAACTAGTAATTCAGTGGAACAGCAGGACGTGGGCAGTCAAGTGAATAGACTTTCGAGATTTCCTACCACCGAGGGGAATCCCCTCCTTCAGTTTCCCTTTATTGGTGCAACAGCAACAGACAATGCCATGGCTAATATTATGCTAGTTTGTTTTAAAGTTTGTGCCATTGAGAACGATCTTTTTTGCCTGAAACACCTTTAACATCAGTGTTTTCATATGGAGGCGTGCCTTAAGCATGGAGTTGTACTGAGGGGACTGTGGGTTCTCAATATGCCCACTTATGGGAATCAGTACCTGGAACTTCTGGCCAAGTGGGAGAAACTCAACCTTGAAATAAGTTTTTTATAATTCAACTACTGGTTGAGTTTTTTAAACCACTAGAACTATATATATATAAATATATATATATAGATATATAAGTTGTTGTGGAACGTTCATGCTGCTTTGAACTGCAGTTCTTTAAGGAACCAGCCCATGATAATGCTTAGGATCTGCAGTGCTTCCAAAATGATAGGTAGGAACAAATGGGGCTCTTACTGGATGGACAATTCTACAATATCTACAATGATAGAATGGCACATACAACTATTGTGATTAGGGTGCTATCCAGGTAAACAAACTAAATAAATTAATAAATCAAAAAACTTCTTGCTCTCATTCTGCATATATTTGCATTACCCTAACTTTGCTTCCAATGTATGGAACCGTTTCATTGACTGGAATTCATGAGACAGGGTTCGTCTTATCCAGATCTAATTTGCCTGCTTCTCACCTCTCCCCCATCTATCATATCCTTTTTACTGTGTATCTGACTGCATCTATATTACCCGATCCAAAGTTTAAGTTAGCGAATACCTAAAGGATGACCTGGTAATATCGAAAAATTAAAACAGTGAATGTCCGATGTAACGTAGGGAATGAATTCCCTCGGCTGCAAAAAAAATAAAAAAAATTAAACCATAATAAGGTGGGGAGCTTTGCCCCCACTCACCCCTGATGGGGAGGCTGTGCCCCCTACACACCCCTAACTAAATATACCAACTCCGAGATTGTTCTACAGTGGGGACAGGGGCAAAATCCACATAATGGCCAAGGGAATTCTTTCCCTGCATTAAATTGGCCGTTGGCGTTTTTTGCTTTCGCTATTACCAGATCAACGTTTAGGTATTTTCTAACCTAAATGTTCGATCAAGTAGTAGGAACCCTATCTGACTTCCTGTGCTCTCTCTAATAACTCGGTTATGACACAGACACCAACCTGTTGTCATTCTGACCCTGCTCTTTTTGATCAGGTAGAAGAATGTATTGTGTGGGTGAACCTGCATCAAGTTTCTTTTAATGGTTCACACATGGATGAAAAATCAAAGTGCTACATGGACTTTGGGTGCATCAACCCCTTGATACAGTAGCAGGCCACATTAATGCAACATCCACACATGACTGCAGTGTGCACCATGCTCACATAAAAACATGTGTAATGGCACTTATCTGTGCAGTGTGGCTACAAACCTCCTCACAGTGGTTTGGAGTGTGTGACACCACAAGGGAACAGATGCAACATACCTGTTTGCAGTACAGGCCACATGCGCAACATATGTCAGTGATGCAGTGAAACTACTAACCTTTTGCAACTATACTGGTTGCATGACAGTGCTGGTCACAGATACATCATATGTAATGACATAAGTATGAAATCATGCAAATGACTACTCTTTAGCTACATTCAAAATGCAACCAGATCTACACCTTGAACTACAGTCTTTGAAATGAAGCCATAAATATAGCTCATAGCAGCACAGTTTTTTATTATACTAGGCATACATACTAAATGAATATATATGTCTTCATACATATAACTGTATAAATAGTTAGATGTTGTTGCAGACAGAAGCACTGTGACAACAGCTATAACAGTGACTTAGTACACTACTAATACCACTGGATACAATATGAAGTTTACAATGTACCTTAATAGGGGTCTCATGGGCTTAGCAGCACATTTGTATCTGGGGTAACCTGTAAGTCAGAAAGCAGTGATATTCTCAGGGTTTTATCTAAATGCATGTGTGCGTGTGTGTATGTGTGTGTGTGTGTGTGTGTGTGTGTGTGTGTGTGTGTGTGTGTGTGTGTGTGTGTGTGTGTATGCCGCCCTCCAACCCCCATGCAAGAATAAGCTCTCATACCATTATTCTCTAAATATGCCTTCCCCAACCTCACATAATTCAGAGAACTCACTGAAAGTAAGATATACTATAAACTCAACTTTTCTCTTCTCTCTAAGTCTACAATGCAGTCAGGGCATGATCTATGCAGCCACAGTCTTGTAAAATGCCAACAACAGGAACCTTGTAACCTTCTTGTTCTTAGTCTCCAAATCAAATTGCAAGCAGTGTTATATGTATAATAAACTCTTTTCAAAAGAACATAATTAAAAAAAAATTAAAAATGAGCACACACAAACTACAAAAAGAAAAAAAAATCCAAATATAATGCTCGCAATTCACAAAAGGAAAGCCATGCTAATAAAGATGCACAGAAATCGATTTTTAATGAATACTCGCATGTATGAGTGGTGACATCACTTTCTCAGGCTTTTTAGGTGTCCCTGCCTCCATCATGAAACTGTGAGGACTATATGGCTTTGTTTATTGTATCCCCCCTTGTTTTCATTCCTGCTGTGTACCACATAATCATAACACTGGCACAAAAATATGTAGAATGACTTACTGGTTAAAATAACTGGCATTAACACTAAGTAGATATAGATTAAAATAAAAATAGCTCCTATATACCTCCGTTGCATCCCCTATTAGAGGCATTTTCAAAGTTAGTAGAAGAAGAGATTTATAAGCAAAGTGAAGTGAATAAAAATAAAAATAATAATAAAAAAGGTATAGGGAATCTAACATATAAGGCCAGAAAGGCCTTACAAGATCTGAGGTATGACACAAGTATAATGATTAGACCGGCCGATAAGGGGGGCCCTACAGTTATAATGGACATGGATAAATATATAACTAGTATGCAGGATATGCTGGCAGATCAACAGTATTATAAGCAACTCAACCCTTTAAGTGTTGATAGTATAATAGCCAGAGTTCAAACTCAGATTTCTTATTTATATTCCGCAGGACAAATCAATCAGGAGATTTATGAGTTTTTTCAGACTGAATGCCCAAGAATTCCTTGTATACAAGGAGTCCCCAAGATACATAAGAATCCAACTTCACCACCTATGAGACCGGTTGTAGCCGGTAGGGGATGGGTAACAGAGCCAATATCTGTATATATAGAATCTAAGCTAAAGATTATAGTACAGAAATATACACATATTTTAAGAGACACTAAGCAATTTTTATTTAAATTATATGAATATATGCAAGAGGAAGAGGCTATACCAGATTACTGGTTAGTTACGTTGGATGTTACATCATTATTCACGAGTATACCTAACGTAGAGGGTATAGAAAGTATGCGTAGATGTCTAGTACAAGGACAATTATATTGTCCATCTCAAGTAGAGGTTTTATGTGCACTTATGGACCTTACATTGAATAATAACATATTCTCGTTTAATGGTAAAATGTACATTCAAAGGCATGGCGTAGCTATGGGCACTTCTTATGCCAATAGCTACGCCAACCTAGTAATGGCGGACTGGGAAGATAGACAACTATTCCCATTGGATATATGTAAGAAATATGTGGGGTTTTATGTCCGGCTTGTGGACGATCTCTTTTTGATATGGAAATCTGATAGGGAACAGTTAGATTTGTTTTGTAGAAAAGATGAATTCTTTGACACATTATTTAAAATTTACAATGTCTGCATCACAAAATCAAGTAGCTTACTTGGATGTGTATGTACAGAAAATACTTAATGGATATCTGAATACAGGGGTGTATAGGAAAACTTGTCATAGGAGCTCATATTTGCATAGATCCAGTATGCACCCCCCTTATGTATTCAGAAATGTAGTTAGAGGCCAGGCATTGAGGGTATCTAGGCTGAACCCTACTGCACAAGAATACAATAGGGAGTTGGAGAAACTTAGACAACAGTTTTTAAAAAGGTTTTCTAAAGAAAGTGAAATATGTTCAGGATTTGGGGATCTTGAAAACTATAGAGCCAATCGTGCTTATCCATATTTTGCGGATAAAAGTATTAAACAAGATATGGGTGAAAAGAACAATATTATAGATTACATAATTACACCAAACATTCATTTTACACAAGATGTTAAAGAAATTAAGTCTGCATATATGAAACATTGGGACCTGTTACAGGTGAATCCAGAAATATCCAAAATTGTAGGAGAAACACCTAAATTTATCTTCAAGAATAAGCTAAATGTGTATAGAATGCTTTGTGGGCCTAATAGGTTAGATCAAGGGACACATGTACGCCATTTACAGCCCCATACTAGACCCTCTGGAAAATGTGGTTATTGCTTTGCTATAGATCAGTCAGCTAGATTTGTACATCCTGTTACACAGCAACACTTTAAATTTAATTGTACAGCAAGTTGTGACACATTACACATTGTCTATTTGGCAGTCTGTCAGTCCTGCCCATCTTTTTATGTGGGTAAGACTGACAGACGCCTTAGGGAAAGAATCTGGGAACATCTGTATAATATTAGGATAGGTTCAGATAAGAATGCTCTATCCAAGCATGTGGCTAGTACCTCTATAGAACACCATTTTAAAAAATTGTTGGTATTACATGTGAATTATCCTACCATTACAAGGGGACCTATACGTAACATTACAGAACAGCATGAAAGTAAGTGGATAATAAGACTCAGAGCCGATCATAAACCTGGGTTGAATGATCGCATTCCTATTAAACCTACTTTAAAGGATAGGGGTTTAAAAATTAAAAATTAAGAATTAATGCATAAAAATTTAAATTAAGGAATAGTAATTTGTATGAACTTTATACTCTGAATAGTTTGTATGAAGTTTATATGCTCTAGATTTTTAAAGACATTTCTTAAGACATTTTAGTTATTGAAGTATGTGGTAACTATATATACATACCTTGGGCCTTAATATGGTGTTATATTAATTAAATAATATGTTCTTTCATCGTATATGTTTTAGTAATTATGTATACATATTTTAAGGTCCTAACATGGAGTTATATTAGTTATATTAATTAAATGACATGCTATTTCAGTGTATATGTTTTAAATAATAATATTACGTAGAGCATATAAGACTAATATATTGTACGGATTTATCATTCATAATGATTTATTCATGGTAACTGTTTTACTGAAATTAGGCAGTTTATATAGGAATTCACATTATAATCTTCCGATATTTTAGTGTAGGTATTATACAGTGTTTTTATGCAGGCTTGTTATAGGAATGTTTATTAACATTAGTTTATAGAGCAAATTTTATTATGTCCTCTTATTAGAAATAGATATTGTATGTATTTTTGTAAATTATCTGATTTTTATATATATACTTTTAATTAATTGATTTGAGGAAGTGATGTCAGCATTAATTAAAGTATAAAAGAGCATCACTCCTTAATTATATATGGCCTGATGAAGCCTACGGGTGAAAGCGCTAGCCGTATGTCTGTATTACAATAAACATATGTTTTATATACTGATCGTATACATCTTGGTGTTTATTGGAATATACTCGTTTGATATTTGTGGTCGGTGAAGTGAATACTGCCGGATTGGAGCAAAGTTTGCTGCCATTAAAAGAATTGACTGGTTTAATTCTGTTTGTTTGATTGAGGTAACACGAACAGAGGTTGTTACGGAGAACCGTATAGAGGTATTATATCACAAAATCAGCGTTTTTTGAATTTGGCGCGCTTTAAGCTGCCGTTTTCTGCCATAAGTTTTTATTTTAATCTATATTGACTTATTGACTTTTAAGCAGCTGATTTTTAATATTCTACATTATATACTTACTGATAAGTAGATGTTTCGTAGCTTTCCTGCTAAACATGTTTTCCATAACATGTTAAGGAGAAACTTTGCTAATGTTATTTAGAACAGCAGAGAAGTAGAGGAGATTCTTGAATAAATAAGGTCATATATCTGATGTCATCCTTTTCTCAGAGCTAATTTTGTTTCACACTGCATTCAAGTAAAGGATAGACACTAATGCATAATGCACTCAGATCTGTCTAGTGTATCGCACTGAATGAGAGATATACTCCTCTGTTTCTGTCAAGAGCTGTATTAAAGAATGACAATCTATCTTTTGGTCTAATACTGTCAATTAAAGAGTTAAGACCAGCATAATAGATTGGATGAAAATACCTGCTTCAATAACTATGTGGTCATTAATACGTTTAGGTAAATGCTTGTGAGTGCTTTATTTATAGCTAAATGTAACTGCATTCTTAACCACATGCATGTTTTCTTTGGCCTCGCATGCATCACTAGGATGAACCTTTCCTCCTACGAATCCTGTAGAATCACACAGAGTGAGCATTACATATTGCAATGTGAATTAGCATGCAGTGCATTGATGCATGAACTGAGACAAGCAAAGGCATCCAAATGGCACAGGAAGTTCACTTTTGTCATAAAATAAGTGATTTTAGATTGCAAGTCTAATGCCATTATGTAATGGAGATATCAATATCTATCCTGAACTCATTGCATGAGAAAATGAAAACACATTGAAGAAATACACAATTTATGGCTCATTTAGTTGTCTAAGAAGAGACACTTTTTCTTCTTCCTATGTCTCTTGTACTGTCTTTGTACATTCTTCACACGTTTACAGTTGTTGAATATTTCCTCAGAAGAGCTTTTCCAACATGTTCCCACAATGCCTCTTCTGTGCTTACAAGATGCAGTAGATTATTCTCCAAGGCCTTCACATTCATCCTGTAAATGTAACTAATTTAAAATAGTACACAGACAAGTAGTGCTTACAGAAAGTATGCAGGGAACATAGCAAATTTTCCACAGTCAAGCAAGTAGTTACTCTATCAGTTACAGATAATTACAAACTGAGGCAAATATGGTCAAATGTTTGTCACTATTAAAAACCTATCCTCTTTACCACTTGTGATTAACCTAGTTTTGCTGTGTAGAATGAGAGCAACCCATCAAAAATATATATTTACACTTTCATATTGATTCTGAGAATCCATTTACTTTCACTCTACTTACACTAATGTAATATTACTGCAGTATGTTATCAAGTACTTTGATTCAGGAATGGATGTTGCATTTTGTAAAATATGGAAATATGTAATTTGCTTTGCAGATTTTTCTTTCTATGGTCCCATCATGCCTCTGCTGTGTCAATAGCCTGAGTTCAAATGCAAGGGTAAGACATTCTGAGCCGGCAGTAATGTGGATTTCATCACCTATCTATGGAAATCCTAATCAAAAGATATGGACAGTCAGACAAAGAAAAAGAGAGAATGTGAGAGACAGCATAATAATAGTAATAGTAATAGAATAGTAATAGTAATAATAATAGTAATAGTAATAGAATAGTAATAGTAATAATAGTAGTAATAGTAACAGCAGCTGAAGGAAAGATTATGATTTGCAGATAATGAGTACTGTCCTTAGCATCATTTCTGCATGCATGAGGCTGTTGAAAATGACTTTAATAACATGAATGAATAAAGGATGTATTATTTTGTTCTGCAGAAGATAATGTTTTCACCACCCAGTCATTATTTCTACAGATTTCATACGAGCTTAGTAGAGCATTCTACTTCAAACACAAACAAATACCTTGAAACAGAGGAATTACCCCATGCACAAAACTGCCATTAATTACATAAAGAAATTTTAAAGAGGTGTTGGCATCCATTAACAACAAAGAACAATCTGTGGGATTCAATAAACTCCATGTAGGCTTTGCGCAAGGCTTACACAGAGTACATGTGTTTGTGCAGTGAGCAGCAGCGGTAATTACATACTCATGCCGCACACCATGTTTAAATGTAAACAAGTGCAGTTTTGTGGCTCATAACAGTGTTGTCAGCTAGGAAACCATATAAAGCAACACAGATAATGAACGTGTTTACAATAGAGCAAACTGGGTTAGTGGAATTGTGCAGAATACCACAATGACTAGCAGGGTTTAAAATATAGTAATGTATATAGTCCAAACACAGTACAGGACAGTGTTTACAGTGCACAGTATTGTGAAATCCCATTCTAGACATTCTGTAAAAAGTTGTGTAAATCATCTGCCATTTAAAATAAACAGTTAGAAGGGAAATGTGTGTACTGAATAAGGACACATAGATGAATTGTAGGAATGAACATAGTGAAAGAGGACAGGTGAAACATTCTAATGTACAGCAGATGAGGGCATGCCAATGGAATATAGTTGTAGCAGCAACATTAATCACACATCAATATGGTACAGTATAGACTGCACAATTAAATGTATATTATTTGAAATACAGAAAATGCAGTCGGAAATGGCCATCATCAAAGGTGAACTCACCAGGCTTATTGACCTGATAAGCCAGCCAGGAGGAAGCAACGACGATGCTCATACGATGACATCAACACATACTTGGAAGCAAGTTTTCAACACAGTTGCCTAACGGACAAGTGAATGGTGGTGTACAGGAAAGCCAAGCCTCTAATGGATCCACTATGGCTGAGAAAAGCAAGACGAGTGAAGGAATGCGAGGGGAAGTTACCGGATCGGAGGTCGACTTCAATAATTCGGGAGCTAAACCAAAGCGAGTCCCTCCAAAAATAACTTACACTATGGTGGGACACTGCCTACCTGCAGGTACTGTTCAAGCACCTGTTGAAAAAAATAACAGGGAACAAGGGACCCATTATGAGTTAGACAAATTCTTCAACTTGGACTTTAATAGTAATGAGAGTAACAGAAAGATTAATGATAATATCGATGAAAACCACAATAATGACAAGACTCTTAAAGATTACATTTATGAGTTTGGGAAGAAATTGAGGACAGTAAAAAGCATTCAACTTGACAATATATATTTAAAGAAATGTTTGGATTTAGAAATAGTACCGATGGGCCTTAGGTTTTTTAAACAGCCCAAGGGGGTGGAAATGAATGATATTAATGTAACTGAATGTATGAAAATGTTTGACAATTTTGGGTTTACTTTTATGAAGTTTATAATAGGGTGTAATGACAAAAAAGTATGTACTCTCATGACAGAATTAGAGCAGTGAGATGAAATTATTACCCATGATTTATTATATGATGAATATGAAATGTTTTATAATACACAGTATACACAGGTTGAAAACAACACTAAGAAGCAGTTTGACAGAAAATGTAGAAAAATAAAGAGGGATTTAGAGCAATATGAAAACAATCAGGCTTATAGATGTGAAAATAATATTAGGAAAGTGGACCAGAATGTTGTAGGTAAAGGTATCGAAGAAAATAAGGATGATATACATCACAATAAAACGAAGAATGGAAGGAATAATAACAACAGGAATTTTTTAGAGAAAAGGGGTGTATGGCAAGGATGGATGAATCAAGTACCTGGGTTCCACAAAAATTGGAGACAACACAATGGTCAAGGCAATTGGGAAAACAAGGGGAGAAAGAATTGGACAAGAAAGTGAACATTGTTAAGCACAATGAAGTGCATTACAGTTTAGGGGACTTCAGTATATTTAATTACACTCGGATGAAATTAAAGAGAGAACATTTCTCATTGTTGTCCAAAGGAATGAAATATGTTCCTAATAGTTGTATTAATACTACAGATTACATAGTAGAATTCAAAAATTATGTGAGGAAATTAAATTTAGCTATACATTTTTGTGACAAAAAGGTGGGAACACAAGAGAAAATGTTTAAGAGGAAAAGTATATTTACCCCCCCCCCCATTAACAACACCCTGGTCACTTTTGAAAAAGCCATAATTGATGATATTTATGACTTTGGTAATAAATATAAAGCCCATAAGATGAATTACAATTTAAATAAAAGTGAATTCCAAGTACTGAAATAAATTCAAAGGAATGAAGGAATTCGGGTTATGAAACCAGATAAAGGGGGAGGAGTAGTTTTATATGAAACATCTGAGTATGTTAACAAATTGAAAACAATATTATTGAATTCAGGGAACTATGAGATATCATCAATTAATGAGGTTAACATAGGACATCACAAGATAGATTTATATCTGGAAGAATTTTTATTGGATGGAAGGGAAGTCACGGATATGTACAACTATTTAAAAGTTGAATATCCTATTATAGGTACCATTGTGGGAATACCTATGGTATACAAAGATATAATGGACCCTCCATTCCAACCAATTATATCTGGAAATAAGTCTAAGACGTTCCCATTTGAGACAGTTATAGACACGTGGTTAAAGCCTATATACAAAAAAGTATCACATATAGTTATTGATTCCTGGGATATTTTAGATAGACTTACCCCAAATTTGTGTAATGAAAACACAATACTTGTCACAACTGATGTGGTAGACCTTTTTTATTGTATTCCGAAAGAGGATGGAATGAGAAGGTTTGCAAGTAGTATAGGGAAGCATGCTGATCTACCATGGGATACTGTATCATTAATATTGGAATTTATGGATATTGTGTTTAAATATAATTACATATTTTTTGAGGGAGAACACTACAGGTAGTGTAAGGGAGTGGCAATGGGAGTGGCATGCACCCCAATTTTTGCTAATCTAGTCCTTCTTCACTGGGAAACCGAGTATATACTGGATACTGCATGGCAAGAAAGTATTACGAGTTATGTAAGGTTCTTGGACGATATATTTATATTATAGAATGGAAATGTAGATAAATTACACTCATTTTTTGAGTATTTGAATTCTACTAGTGAATATTTAAAATTTACATATAATATGGATAGGAACAAAATTTCATATTTAGATACTCATATATTTGTTAAAAATGGTAAATTCAAGTCCAGAATATATAGGAAGGATACCTTTAGTAACTCATACTTGCAGTATTCCAGTTGTCATCCCTATAGCCAAAAACACAGAATCATCAAAGGTCAGTATATTAGAGCAGCAAGAATGACCTCAGAATTTGTAGATATGATACAGGAATTGGATAAAATAGGGAATGTGTTTAAGGAAAGAGGATATCCCTAACAATTGATAGAGGATACCAAAAATATGTTAAAAGTGAATGGGGCAAAATATATAAATCCTTATTAGGTACAGGGCTCATTAGAACCTCAAATAAAATTAAGGATATAGAAGGAGATGGTGATATCAAATTTCGTAGAGCATGTATATTCCAATACGCACCCTACATAAAAGAAATACAAAACATAGTGGAGGCCAATTGGAACATATTGAAATCTGAAGACACAGTGGGCCAGATTCATGATGGCTTGCACGGAGTCTAAGAGTAGAGTAAGACTCCATGCAGCCATCATGTCCGACGAGCGATCCAGGAACAGCCTGTAGGGGCATGTAAGAGAGTTCCTAAAACGGCTCTTACACCGACAGGGCTGGGATATGCAAATTATCTCAATTGCAGGCGAAAGGCATGCAAATGAGGTAGATTTGCGATTCTGGAAACCCGAACCTGTCTGAGTAAGAGCAGTGTTATTTGCAGAAATGTACTCAGTTGACAACTGAGTACCATTCTGCAAATAGCAAAACGGAGCCATGACAGCTCCAAATAAAGGTTGCATCCAGTGCAGGAAGCATGCCAATGGCCAAATATACAGCCATGTGAAATGTTTCCTGATGCAATATGAAAATAAAAATATTTTATTTTTTTTCGCCGATTTCTGATGTTTAAGCGCAGCGCCGCTCAAACGGGCTGGGGTCTAAAACCCAGAATACTAAAATTTAAAACCCACAAATGTGGATTTTATTGAAATTGTCAATGTACAATGCAAGGGAATGGCAGGCTGAAGACAACATGGCCACCGAGTAGAGGTTGCCAAGGGGGGACGTTCAGTCTAAGACATGCAACCAAGCATTAGTAGGCAATCCTATGTAAATGAGCATTAGGATAGTGAATCGCAAGTTTACATAGCAAATGAGCACAGTCACTGGAGTGTAGGAGTAGGATATGGGGAGTAACAGTGTAGAATATAGGTGACATCACGAGGGGGGTATGTATGAAAGAAGCGAAGCTCATTGGAGCAGAGTGGCATGTGACAGCTGTCATTTACACATAATGGAAAGAGGTGTGTCAACAGGTAGGCTAGGAAAAGGCAAGAAATGGAAGGTGTATGCCGTGGATAACACCAAAGTTTCTTGCTGAGCGGGTATGCGAGCGTGTAAACCTGAGTAAAACAGAGTGCGCGCGTGTAAGCGTGAGTGTGCGCATTTAAGTCGGAGTAAGCATGTATAAGGCTGTTTAAAGAGTTGTAAGTGCGTTTGCGCTGGTGTGCGCGCATTGTAACCCGAATAAGCATGTTTTAGTCCATGTAAGCATGTGTGCTTGCATATTAGCTGCTGTGCGCTTGTTTGCGCTTGTGTGTGCGGCGCTCCCCCCCTGAGGAAACAGAAAGGAAAAAGGAAGCACAACAAATAGTAGGAAGCTACCAGGGAGTACTAGCAGAGCTAGCAGGTGAAAACAATCAGAATCAGGCAATTACACAGGCAGTACACTAGCCCAGCCCAGCCTAGCACTTAAAACTCTGCAAACAACAGTCCATTATGTTTCTCACAACAGACACTGCAGTAAGCTAATAGAAGTGAAAACTGAAAAAGCTTTACTGAGGCAAAGAAATGTTAGGGGCTGCCATTGCTGTTATAAGGCGACATATGCAACATGCTGAGGGTGGTGACAATGGAAATGCTGCTGGACAACCCACAGTGAGGAGACGGAGAAGAGTGTACAGGCCCAGGGTAACCTACCAGGGGCTACATGAGCTGGAGACAGAGGAGCGCTATAGAGTGGACAGAGACCTCCTGCAGCAAATTGTTGAGCTGTGCAGGCCACGCCTCACACACAGAACCAACAGAGGGGAACCCATCCCAGTGGAAACCAAGGTATGTGTTGGCCTAAGAATATTAGCAACAGGTACCTTCCAGAGACCAACTGGTGATATGATGGGGATATCACAGGCATCAGCATCCGGGGTACTACACCAGTTCCTGGATGCCATTTCAGCACATGTCGGTGATCATGTATATTTCCCCAATTCCCATGAGGTATTGGCCAGCAATATGCATCTCTTCCAGCAAATAGCAGAATACCCTGAGTTAGTGGGTGCAATAGACTGCACGCACATATGCATCAAAGCACCAGCAGGCGAGCAGGGTAGGGTCTACTTCAACCGCAAGGGCTTCCCCTCCATCAAATGCCAGGTCATGTGTGATGCCCAGGGCATAATACTGAATGTGTGTGCAGGCTGCCCTGGAAGCTACCATGATTCCCATATCTGGCATCTGATGCAGCTGTTCCAGACATTTGCTAATGGGGATATCCCACATGGTCACCTAGTGGGGGATGCTGGCTATGCACTGGAGCCGTGGCTGATGACACCCATCAGAAACGCACACACACCTGAACAGGAACGCCATAATGAGGCAAATGCACAAACACGTAATGTAATAGAGCATGTGTTTGGGCTGCTCAAGTCACAGTTCCAGTGCCTGGACACATCTGGTGGAGCCTTGCAGTACTCACCAACTACATGTACCCAAATTGTCATGGTATGTGCTATGCTACATAATATGATCCTGCAAAAACAGCTGCAGCAGGACCAGCATTGGCCTGGGCCAAACAGCCCCCCACCATTGCCAAGGCCATCACAGGCAGAGCGTGACTCAGAGGAGGAACAACCTGAGCCTGCCCCAGTAGGCAGAAGGAGGCGTGCCCAGTATGCTTTGGCCTTGGCAAAGAGGCAACGCATAGCACATACACTGGCTCAGTAGGAACTCTGGAAATTATACCTCTCTCCGACTCTCACATATAGTAGAAGAAATGCGTAAGTTGACACTACCTGCTTTCAAACATATACAGGGAGTGTAGTATGCGCATCCGACATAGGCAGCCCTGCAGCACCACTTAAGGCATGATTGCCATGTGTTAAGCAATATAAAGCACTGCTAAACAGCATTTACCACCATTTAGTATATGCAAACAAAATCAAACACACCAACTAGCACAACTGTGGTCAATGTTGAGTAATATTGGGCAACGTCCAGCAATGTTGGTGAATATTGAGCAATGTCAGACAAGCCTGGTCTAAGTATGGCATAGCTGAACAAAAGCCAACATGCTCATATTTACTTAACTGTCCCTTAAGCAGTCTGGTCTGCTCAGTATGAATATATAAAGCAGTGGATGGGCCTCAAACCAAGGATATTGTGCACTATAGCCAAAGTACGTAACCACTAAACCATGACAGTATTGCAGTGATCAGCCTGTTTGAAGGAATGTTGATAAGTCTATGCAAAGTATTTCATGAAAACCTTGCAGGCACAGCATAATCCTTGTCGAGTTATGACACAAAGGTGAGTCCTGCAGTGAGAACAGAACCTGACTTCCATCACAAACAGTATAAATGTTAATATCGGTCATGTTCGCACACATCAACAAATGTAGTGGACCTCAGATAGCAACATCCTGAAAGGTCACACTGGGCATGCTCACACACTTGAATAAATAAGACAAATGTCAGGCAACAAAACACAGAATGGCAGAACTGGGCATGCTCACACACTTAGGCCATGTCTGAGTACAGCAGTGGGCCACACATATCTGGCAGTTGCATGTGTTAACCCAGGAACCTGTCACTATACAGCAATCCGCCCTGTGCACACAGTTACATGACAACAGACACATCTATAATATAGTGGAACCCTGTCATAATCAAATATGTTCTGCAGATACCGAAGTTGTTCATAGAAACTGGTAAAGCAAAGATGATAAAGACCTGCAAACAGTATCAGCAATAAACATTGTGCATCTTGAACATTAGCATATGTTCAGAGGTCGATACTAGGTTATCTGCCCTAGGGCATGTACAGGCCTAGCCAGAGTGTATTTGGCATTCGCAACCCTGTCAGATTACTACACTGTGTGTGTGAATAGTAGGTCACACAAGATAGCCCATGTACATTTAGGCTAGTGTGCCTCTGTCTAGCAGGGACACAGAAGATATTCCAGGGGTAAACATACGATCACCCATATAGTTGTCAAGATGTCTCCAGTAGGTGGTCAGTGGGTGGCTCTGCCTATGTGAAACTGGGGGTTACATTCTGGAGTGAGTGGAGCCTCTGGGATAAGAATCTGTCCCTCCACAATTTCCTATTAACATCTGTGCTGAGGTATACATCCCTGGAGTGTGTAGCTCCAAGGGAGTCGGATATCCTGAGGTGGAGCATGTCCAGTAATTCTGGGTTGGGTATATCTGTAAACAACAGGCACACATCATATCTGAGTAGGTGGTAAGTGACTGAGTAGAGCTGGAGTTACTGCATCTGAACTGTGCAGGGCATCTGTGTGAGTCCCTAGATCTGCTTGGTGAGGAACTTCCGTGGCCAGTACAGTTGCTGCAGGTGTCGGGTAAGGTACACCCCAAATGTGGCATTTTTACCAAGCATGGATGTGATGAGTATAGGGGCACAATGACCTCATTCGATCTAGATGTGAAACCATATGGGATAAGGTGGCCCACATAGAAGGTGTGTCCAACCACTTTGGCAATGTGAATGTCAAAGGTGACAGTACGAACATGTCATGTCCCCAAACCCCTAACAACTCCTACCGTATGTAATGGAGTACTACCTATGTGGTAATGTGTGGGCATGTTGTTATTCCCAAAGGGGATGACTATGCAACTAATGGCATTTAGCTGTAGGCCATGGCTCAGGCACCAGTCATCCATCTCTGTGAGACCCTGTTTGAGTATGCATGTGGCAGCTGGAGAGTTGATCATGGCACCCAGTTTGCAGTCAAGTGCAAACATGTTCAGCCATATTCCCCTTGTGGTAGCCTGTACGTCAGACAAATATATAATGAACAAGAAAGGTCCCAGGACCGAGCCATGTGGGATGCCACATGTAACTAGTGTATAGTCAGACATGACACCTGCAATTCTGACCATGTGTGTGCTATCCCTGATCCAGGTATCAATCCATTGTATGAGATATGTGTCCATATCGACGCTGGTGAGCCTATGCATAATGGCCCAGTGAGTTATTGTGTTGAAAGGTTTTGCAAGGTTCAGGTAGGCTGTGTGGACAGCCGTCCCTATGTTGATGGACCTGTTAGCCGTTTAAAGAATACAAACAGGTTCAAGAGGCAAGATCTGCCCACAACAACACTGAAATGTGTAGGACACAGTATCCGTTGGTTCCCGAAGTCTATGTGTATGAGTCCCATAACAATACACTCCACAGCTTTGCAGAACAGTCTACTTAGGCTTATAGGGCAATATTGTCTGTGGTCCGTTGTGGCACCAACTCTGTGGAGAGGGACCACTGTCACTGTACGCCATTCCTTGGGTACATATCCTGTGGTAACTCCAATATTGAACTGTGATGTAATGTGAGGGTTACGTCTGCCATGATGCTCGTGTAAGATGCAGGCTGGGACACCGTCTGGTCACATTGATACTGTGATGTATGCTTTGGGGAGGGCAGCACTCACCTGTTACTGTGTGATGTCAGGGAGGTTATAATCTGTTGGGATGGATAGTTGCTCCTTAGGGGGTATGGGTGGGAGACATCTGCACTGAACCTGTTTGCCAGGATGTTGGCAATGCCAGTGGGTTCAGGGTAGGTTTAGTCAGTATGCAGTAACTCACAGCATATCAGTGAGTGTCCACCCAGGTTTCTGACATAACTGAAGAAGGCCGTGTGATAGTCCTATGTGTCTGTTGCAATTGTCTGGTAGAAGCGGCCCTTAGAAAAGTTCATGAGTGATCATAGCTGTCTGCTAGTACAGATCACAGATACCTTCCCAGTCTGGGATTGTGCTCTATCATGTAGTAGCTTCCTCCTGACGTTGTACAGCTTATTAATGGCTGGAGTCTACCAGACAGGTCCCCTGCCATTGGAGTAGTGAGTCCTGTTGTTATTTGGGATAGCATAATCCATGCAGTCCACTAGGTGTCCATAGAATGTGTATTTAAAGGATGCAGCAGTGTGAGCCATATTTGCCACTGTCTCAGGGTCTCTGAATGATACCACATTGCTGCGGTGAAGTGAGATGTTGGCTCATGAGAAGTTCACCAAGATTACCCAGGATGGGTGTGTGGAGGGTATATGTATGTCCAGTGAGATACATGTATGTTCTGACCTTACCAATGAGGGGTATATCGCTGGTGTGGAACATAGAGTCCCCATGTTGGTGATGATCAGGTCCAATATGTATTCCCCCTTGTGGCTGTGCTGACTGGTTGTGCCATAGCATATGAGTCTACAAATTGTAGCGACTGTTGGGTGAGGGTGTCAGGGCTTGAGTAGTATCCCCAGTCAATATTTGTGTATATGAAGTCACACAATATAATGGTGTTTGTGGAGACCTTCATATTCTTCATAGTTCCCACAAAAGCTGAGTGTGGTCCCTGAGTTTGGGAGTGTGTTCTGTAGCAGGCAACAAACTGAAAGGCAGTATTGCACAATGGTGGTTCTATATGTATGGTCTATGATGCTTTGTGCAGTGCTACTAACCCGGAGGTGTGTGTATCTGTGATGTATATGGATACTCCCCCTAGTTGTGTTGTCTGTTCCAAGGCTTGTTGTCAGACAGCATGGTATGAAACATAACCTGGTAGTGCTGGTGTGCATAAGTGAGCCTGAACCAGGCGTCTGTCATTGCACAGATATCGCTATCCTCCATACTGAGGAGAGTCCTGAGTGGCCGCAATATGAGGTTAACACAACTGTTGTTGAGCAGCATTACCCTTAGTTTCATTTAACCTGTAATGTCTATGGAGGTGGGTTTGTCTTCTGAGCCCTGCTTAAAAAAGGCATTATGGTGGTAGCAAGAGCCTTAGACAGCATTCCAAAGTCCAAAGGTGACAGGTGCAAGCTGTCCATAGTGAAACTACGTGGCATGTTGAGCATGTCACCATAGGCTGACAGCCACTGTATCCCTATTAATTAAACAAATTTGTTAGGCAACTGTTAAATGTGATATGTGTGTCCATATACTGTGACATCATAATTGGTGGGTGTAAGATGCTAGACAAGGTCAGGGTCATACTGGCCTGGGCTACATGATCACAGTGTTCCTCCATGTATCATGTCATGTGGTCCAGGGAGTAACGTCTGAGGTTATACACACCAGCATGGACAATGATGGTGCTAGTCCTGTACTTGCTTTAGAGTGACCTGACTGCCTGTGTTATGTGGCAGATCCTGGCACCCAACAGACAGCCCAAAGTGACTATTCCCTTGTTAGGGCTGGTGAGTGGTACGTCAGTGTGTCTGACAATAAGTGCCGCCTATTACAAGTGTATTAGGTGTGTTGTTTAGCCTGAAGGGCAGTGACTGTGTGGCACACTGACATTGTGAACTATGTGTTATGTGGGTATTGTAGTGGCGTAGCAGGTGTGTGTGTGTGTGTGTGTCTCCTTTAGAGGTCTCTGCTGCTTAGGTAGAGTATATTTACAGCATCTGAGTATGTCTATGTGTGATAATGTGGATTGAGTGCTGTTGCTAGAAGATATGTGAGACTGATATGTGGTGTGTGTGGTTACCTTCACCACCTGATAAACTGTGCCAGTCATGGGTCGAGAGAGTTCAGCACCCTGTATGTCTATATAGGTGCATCTCACACATATATCTGAGTTTGTCAGGAGGAGGAGAGGGTTGTCTTTGTACATGAGGCAGATGTGACATTGTGTCAATATCACAATATCCACCAGCTGGACTGGAGAGTACACACGAAACTGACCCCTGGACATGCCAGGATATTATCATGACATACTCTGTAGCCTGATCACAAAGGATCAGTAGGGTGTTAAGCATGTAAAAGAGTATAACAGGGATTAGTGCTCATGTTTGTTGGTGTTTTGTAAAGAGTAGCTGAGAAGGAGTCCATACTGAATCATGACACCTCCTTCAGCTATGTCATAAATAGCAATGTACACCCATATATGTCCTGAGTTTGGGCCAACTGTACCTGAGTGACAATGCCAACATCATGACAGACAGGCCCATATGTACATACCAACCTCCCACTGACAATAGTCCATATCATCATACCAGGAGATATCACATGTAGAACGGATGAGCAGCTATCCCCACTACCAAAAGCATGACAGCAAGTGGAATACATTGATTCCCAATATGTGTCATGCACAAACTACAGAACAAACAGATCATGCACCTGAACAGTCAGCTGAGCCTCACCCCCTACACAGGATGTGGAACCATGGAATGTGTCACAGCACCATATGGCACTCCCCACAAGTGTTGGTGCACAACACACCATGGGAAGTCAAGTCCAGTACGCCTATGAAGTCTGATCTGCAAGGTCATGGAGTCCATCATGGTTGCAGTCATAAACAGAGCTATTGGAAGCTGACATACACACAACCCTACCAACTGTGGTATGTTCATGCGCGGATCATGGTTCCCAAACATGCTAGACTGTTTGCAAGGCAGCCACCCAGGACATACATCAATGAACACATCTACACATGTGTCACATAGACTTTGAATAGCCCTTTATCAACATCCCAGACACATGTAGTATCCACAAAACCAACAAGCTGTGCATAAATATGTGTTGACATATGATGGAATGTTACTGTGTCCACAGATAGATCACACAAGGTAAGGAATCTGAGGTCTTGTTCAAGCTGTTGACACCTGCTGACCCACATGGACCATTCCTGGAATGGCAGAAAACAAAGTGTACACACATCACCATGTCCAGTCTGATGATGTCACCATCCTATAAATACAGCAGGAGAAGGAAGACCAGCCATTAAAGCAAATAGCATGCCATGTTAATGCATTTCTCTCTAGTATAATAACATAGTTAGGTAGGGTTTGAATCCTGCAAACAGTGTGTGTGTGTGTGTGGGGGGTGTGTATGTGTGCAGTTTTTTTGTATGTGTGCAGTTTTTTTTAGAGGCGTCCCCTTTTTGGAGACTGTGAAAACTCACTAAAAGAGGTACATTCCTCTTTGGAAAGTCTGATGATGTCACCATCCTACAAATACAGCAGGAGAAGGGAAACCAGCCAGTAAAGCAAGTAGTGCACTATGTTAATGCATTTTCTCTAATATTGTAACATAGTTAGGTAGGGGTTTGAATCCTACAAACTGTGTGTGCAGCGGGGGTGTGTGTATGTGTGCAGTGTCCTTTGAGAGGTGTCCCTTTTTAGGAGACTGGGAAAACTCACTAAAAGAGGTACATTCCTCTTTGGAAAGTCTGATGATGTCACCATCCTACAAATATAGCAGGAGAAGAAAAACCAGCCAGTAAAGCAAATAGTGCACCATGTTAAGGTGTTTCTTTTTAGCATTATAACATAGTTAGGTAGGGGTTTGAATCCTACAAACAGTGTGTATGTGTGTAGTTTCCTTTAAGAGGTGTCCTCTTTTTGGAGACTGGGAAAACTCACTAAAAGAGGTACATTCCTCTTTGGAAAGTCTGATGATGTCACCATCCTACTAATACAGCAGGAGAAGGAAGACCAGCCAATAAAGCAAATAGCACGCTGTGTTAATGTGTCTCTTTCTAGTATCATAAACATAAATAGGTAGGGGTTTGAATCCTGCCAACAGTGAGTGTGTGTGGGGGTGTGTGTGTATGTATACAATTGCCTTTGAAAGAAGTGCCCTTTTTGGAGACTGGGAAAATACACTAAAACAGGTACATTCCTCTTTGGAAAGTCTGATGATGTCACCATCCTACAAATAAAGCAGGAGAAAAAAAAGCAGCCAATAAAGCAAATAGCACGCTATGTTAATGCAGTGCTCTCTAGTATCATAACATAGCTAGGTAGGGGTTTGAATCGTGCAAATGCTGGCTGTGTGTGTGTCAATGCAGTGTGGGTTTTGCTTTTATGATTACAATAGTAAGTGCATTGCACACATCAGGTATCTGTGTGGCAAATATATATGTGTACATGTCCCCCTCAATCAGTACATAGGTGTGAAGCCTGCATACTACATGAATACATTTGTTTCCATTGACAGGTTGTGCCGCTGCTTCTCAGATCATAGGTCACATATGTATGTATGTGACAAGGCTGTCCACTGTTGTGTTCTGTGGCCAAGGTCATCTGTGGCACACACACCCATGACAGTTACTTAAGAGTAGTCTGAGTGAGGGTATATGTCAGACATGGTCATACACAACAAAGACTGCCAAGAATGGACAGTCTTTTTAGGTGTATGACTGCCTTGTGGATATGCAGTCAGGCCTCTAATGTCTTATGTGATACACCTTGGGACTCCACAATACCTATGGATATGTGGATACCAAGGGACACATGACATAACATGAGGCTGTATGTACACATTGGTACCCAACATACATGTTGAGGGCTACCACCTGTGTGGTACAGACGGGATAGTATGTATAGTACATGAGGATGACTATGCCATAGTCAGCTTACTGCTATACAGCATGTATCAGACAACAGGTATCTGTCTGTATGATACCCTTGTGTAGGATATGCATCCCATCCAGGGAATGCATTGTAGGCCAGTCCATGCATTTCTAGATTTGGATGGACATATCCCTAGGGTGTCTGCATGTACCAAAGGGGGCTATATGCCAAACAGGTGTGGTCACAGGAATGGGTGGTGGTCATTACCACTGGTTAGTGTTATAGTGTAGCACCAGAAGGATCCAATTGTTACTGGGTTCCCTACTACTGTGTGTCATTTGTCAGGACATCATCCAATGATTGCTTATAGTCATGCTTTTGAGGTTGTGTATACTACCAGACCACAAATCATTGACAGATATTAACGGTATCACCCACAGCATAGTGTCAACCTATGTCATACACATGTCGACCCATGTTAGTACATAACTGTAGTAGAATGCATACTGGCCATTGAAAGATACTATGAGATGTTAACAATGTGTACGACAGGGTATGCCACACGACCCATGTGTCCACTATGCACATACATGCAGACAGTGTGCACCCACCATGTTCACAGATGTACACTTGCTAATCTGTACTGCACACATCACACACGTACTGTCCACTCACTAACACATGCTGGCAACACATTACACTTCAGCCAAGTGGCACATGGGTGGACAATACATACTCAGACCTAACAGTGGTGTAAACAATGCTACATTGACAATCAGAGCTTTGATGCATAATGTCTGCTCAGATATACCTAAAAGGATGTTGTTACACTTCCTTGTTGATAACTTGCTACTATTGCTACACTGCTATAGTGTCACCCTGTGCATCAGCACCATGTTAGCCTGTCCCTCCGTCAATGATGCAGATGACAGGAGGTGACACAGGTATCATCATATGCACAGGGCGTTATGTTGTTTGCCAGAGCCTGACATTGACCCATCCAATCGACATGCCTGTGTTTGTGTGTGTGTGTGTGTGTGTGTGTGTGTGTGTGTGTGTGTGTGTGTGTGTGTGTGTGTGTGAGGGACAACAGTACAGCATGGGCCAATGTTGATGTAATGTGTGTGTGTATGTGTGAGCCCTAGTTGTTTGGTTAATGTGTGTGTGTCTGCATGCACACAGCTCCACCATGTGGCTGCCATATACGGTAGTTTGTGGGACAGCCACAGACTGTACCTGCTAGGCTGTACAGATCACTGTCTCTGGCCACAGACACAGTACCTGTGCCTGGCAAGGCTGGTACAGACAGTATCGAGTACCAACCCTGACTGGGTACTGTCATCCGAGGCAGAGGTATAACGACTGGACCCATGTCCCTGCTGGGACTGGCCAGAGCCACATGCACATGGTCTACTGGGACGGTCAATGGACAGGCCAGCACCAGCATTGCTGGGGCTGGTACTGCCACTACGGGAGCGGCTGTGATCTGTGGGCTGTTTGTGACCACTGCCAGCTGTTGCTGTTGCTGGCATGCGTCCGCGTCGACATCGCAACCATCCCGCACAGTCCGGGCTTATGGAAAACATGTTGTGGAGGGCATCTAATGTCTCCCCCCAATATCAATCAATGACCTCGGTGTAAGTCCGGATGACACCGGCAAGGTCACGGATGCTGTCATTGATAGCGGTGTAATGTGCCCTCTGCACCCTATGTCCCTGCCTGGTGTACCGTTCCATACATGCCTGAGCCTGCATTACAGCCCGGAACATACTGGTCATCATAAGACCTGTGAGGGCACGCCTGCCAGGGGCAATACGACCAGTGGTGCTCCCCCGAGAACTCCTGGACCTCTGCCTATGTGGTACTGTTCCAGGTCTATGGCTATGGCTGCTGTGCGGGGATGCAAGTGCCATGGGTACCACACTCTCCTGGTCAATGCCAACTGTATGCTGTCCTTCGCCCATGGCCATTGGTGGTGAGGGATGTATTGACAGTATGAGTGTGCACATAGATGGGGTTGAACGCTGTGTACTGTCGATTGGCGGACCAATGACAGACCCTGTCAAATCTTCCTGTGCCAATATACATGTGTCATCATCACCACTATTCATGGCAGTGGATTCAGGTTGCCTGCTGCTTTGGCCAACCCCTAACTCAGCACTTGTGAGAAGAAGACAGGAAACACACGTTACGGTCTGCACACATGCACACATGCACACATGCACACATGAACACATGAACACATGCACACATGGACATATGCACACATGCACACATGCACACATGAATACATGCACACAAGAACACTAATACACACCTCACTACAGCACATACACACACATACCAGCAATCCAACACATACTATATAGTGGTGACGGTGGGTGTCAGTATCACAAGGTAGACAGTCACCACACACATGTCAGCATGCAGAATATGTGTTGTACAAGACCATGCAGTGCAAGTGTAGACGCCCCTATTAAATGGCAGTATACATGGCCTTGATGCAACTGTGTAATTGTTCAGTGATTGGCTACACCATGGAACACAATGTGTACATGGACACAACATTGCTGTGCAGGTATTATCAGCTCTGCAATGCCCTGTGCACCATCACTCACAAGTATACATGCCATGGCTGCATGTGTTATCTGTGTGACACATAGATATCCATGTCTGAGTGCAGTGTCTGTGTCCATAGCAGATAATAGTGGGCACAGGTGTAGCACATGCATGCTATGTACACACACGGGATGTGCGGTGCATGTTGATGTGAAGGAATCCCAATGCTCAACATGGCCAGTGTACAGTGGTTATGGTGAGTGTGGGACATATTGCAGATATGTGGGTGCCAGACATGGCATGGCATGCTACATGACTGCAACATTAAACACCACACATACCCAATGTGTGTCAAGTGACCTATACATCCACTAGCATTCCAGGACATATATGTGACACTTTGTGTGGATGGTGACTGCTGTGCATATTGTGTATACTGGCATATGTAAGCACACAGACAACATGCTATGCATATTCTGTATAGGTGCATATGTGTGCACACACAACACTGAGGTGCAAAGCAATGACTGCTATGAGTAGTACTGTGGTCACTGTAACTGGATGGAGTGTAGTACCCTGTGCCATCATCAACATGCATCTTGTGGTCACTCACAGCTACTAATGTGTGCAAGACCACCGCCTAGCATGCTGTACCTGAACTGCAGTGCCGTGGCTACGTTCACAATTACACAGCCACCTTGTACATGGGTGTGTGAGGTGCCCAATAGGGAGCATTGCCTAACATGACTGTGTTATGTGTTGCAGAGTGTTGCACAGCCCCATGATAGGCCTCTACCCTGAGGTACATCATGTGTGTGTGCATGACATGTGGGATACTGAAGTGTGACCTTACAGCGGGTGTGTGGTAAAGCCAAATGTAGCATGTTTTCGTGTACTGCGTATGATAAATGTGTTCAGTTGTGTACAGCTGTAGCAACTATGCATATCCAATGTGCAGTACAGTGTTGCCACAATTATGTCTTCTGCACTGTGCATTGCATGTGATTGAGGCAGCTACTGACTTTACTGAGATGATTGATGTCTCACAGCAAACATGCACAGCATGCATTATGCGTAGGTCTGTTACGTGTACATGGCCTACACCTCACCTATGACATGCACATTTCATTACCAATATTAAAGTGTTAACACACTCACCAGCATGTATTGTCTGCCCTGCTGTCACACCAGAGGGACCTAGAAGAATATGACACAGTTTGTCAGTGGCCACAACTGTGGCATTGCTACTGTGAGTGCGCTAAACGACAGTGGAACAACAGTCAACAGTCACGGGTGTACGGATACTATTCCAAATATCAGTATTGCACATGCTAGGCAGCACAACTGCTAAACACACAGGTCACATCTCACATATGCATATTCTAACAATACAGGTAATGGTAGTCTACAGCTAGGGCGTATTACCTGCACGCTCCATGTCATCCTGCTGGGTGGCTCAGGCCTCCATGATGACACATGTGTGATGCTGTAGCTGCTGTAGGCCAGGAGCCACCATGCTTAGGAGCAGCTCCTCCACTCTGGTGAGGGGGGGGTGTATGGCCGCCCCACCACCTGTGGCAAGCTGTTGCCTATGGATATCAGACGCACGCCGCCGGACAGGTCTAATTAAATCACTGCAGTGATGGCAAACCTACTCATATGTCCGGTTATGCATGCCTATGTCATTTACCTGGCGAACAAGGTCTTGCCACAGTGCAGTACAATCATGCTGGTGCTGGATGGCCCTGGAAAAAAGCAGGTTATAGTGCTGCACCAGGCTGCTCAGAATTTCCTGCTCCTCCACAGCTGAATACGATGGGTTATGTTGATGAGCCATAACTCTGGAAGACAATTAAATTATATGTGTGAGCATGTCATGTGGCACACTTAACATTATGAAGTACAGATATCACTTAACTGCCATATATAGCATCTATCTGTCTAACAGAGGATACACACATTCAATACCACATATCAGTGCTCAGCCCACAACTGGCTGACAATGTCTGCAACACTCTATATAACACACCAGTATACACCAGTTGTCGGCACACTGTTTGGGATACAATGCACAACCTCGCCCCGGGGGTATATATCAAGCTGATGCATGAAGAAATATGTCATCCAATGCAATGACTGTCATGTACATTTACAGTATTACCATTAAACCACCCTAGTCTTTGATGCCATACCCCTACCTAACATATGTGCACGGTTGTTAATATAGCTGGCATACTGCTGTAACAGAGTATACATGTTGCTAGGTACACACACATACCCTATAACACACATATCATTGCGGGCATGGTACAGGCATCATTAAACACACATCGGACATACATACAACACACAGATGTATGCCGACACAGATGAGCATTACCTGTGTACCTTATAGTACTGTGTGCCCCTACTTACAGATACCTATGCCTGTGGTATGTAATCTGTGCATACTACAGGAAACACACAAGACAGTGCTACCAAGGACTGTGAACATACACCATACTGTGCTGTTTAGGCCTACAGCTTCAGGTAGTACAACAGTCCATATAAGAGCTGGATTCACCAGCAGTACCACTTACTGAGCATACATGTATTGCTTCAAACTACATTGGGACACCACAGTCGTACACAAGAAACTACGTCACAATATATGCCATCCTACTATGCCTGTATCCCAATAACTGACACACCTTTCTCTGGCCTTAGACCTAGACACAAACTACCATGACAGACACAACCTCACACTAAGCTATCACACCTTTACAAACCTTGCACACAGTCACTGTCACACTCATCCCACCTCACATAGCAGGTATTGCACTGAGTAGATGTGTGTGTGCACTGTGTTATAGGTAGGTAATACACTATTGGCCCTAGGGCCTAGAGCAGCCTAGCCATATGCTACCCTGGCCTTTGACATACACATAATGTGATTTCACTTGCTCCTGTCAACCGGATACACAGAGGTGACTCCCAGGGCATATTACCTATCTCCAAAACAATCATTAGGGGTATGTATGACATCTGCTAATGAGGAGACTTGTTTATTCATGCTGGGTGGTTTAGTCCAGAGTATGGCATATTTGTGGATAGGAACCTGTACCTCCAGCATGTGCTGTTTATTGAGTTGACAAGGACTAGGGCCCTAGGTCATGTAGCCCGGAGGATTGTGAGGTGTTGTCATGGTGGTTGGCCGACTGCTATGGGTGTGACATACCTCTGCATGTCCGGCAGTGGTAACCTCTGGGTGGGCGGTATGCAACACACTCTAGCTGTGGTTTGTGAGTCAGTCTGCATAGGGCATGAGTTTGAGGGCAGTGTTACTCTTTGTTTGGAATGTCTGTGGCCTTTCCACTTGCTGTAGTTGTCATGTGCGGTACATACCACATGGGGCATTGTGATGAGTAGAGGGGAACACCAATCTATATTTCCCTAGATGACACACCTTTTGTGATGACACGTACCACATAGACAGATTACATTACTACTGTTGTCACTGTGATTATCAGAGGGGAACCTACTGTCTACCTGTGTCCTGTGTACCCTTCTGACACCATCAGTGTTAGGCAGGCTACCACTTATGTGGCAGTTACTGCGTAAGGTGCTTTGGAATGGGGTATGGCACTGCAGTATCAACACTGGTGTTCAGTCCATGCCTTGGACAACAGGCACCTGTTACAGTACAAATG